>NC_140169.1:76641503-76675451 GCF_963971535.1 Notolepis coatsorum | reverse complement strand
CATAGTCCCCTCCAAACTCATAGCCAAGCTCAGGGACCTGGGCTTGAACTATGACCTCTGCCAGTGGGTCTTGGACTTCCTGACGGGCAGACCCCAGGTGGTAAGAGCCGGCAACTGCACCTCCTCATCCATCACGCTCAACATAGGGGCCCCCCAGGGCTGTGTTCTGAGCCCCCTCCTCTACTCCCTGTACACACATGACTGCGTAGCACAGCGGAACAACACCACCATCATCAAATTTGCTGATGACACAGTAGTGGTGGGCCTGATCTCTGCCAACGACGAAAGGGCCTACCTGGAAGAGGTAGAGAACCTGTCACAGTGGTGTCAGGAGAACTGCCTCTCCCTGAACGTCAGCAAAACAAAAGAGATGATTGTGGACTTCAGGAGGTCGGGGGTCAAGGACTACAGCCCCCTCAGCATCGACGGGGCACCGGTTGAGAGAGTGAACAGTTTCAAGTACCTCGGAGCCCACATATCCGAGGACTTGACATGGACCACACACATTGACAGTGTTGTGAAGAAGGCACGACAACGCCTCTACTTCCTCAGGCGCCTAAGGAAGTTCCAAGTCAGTCAGAAGATCCTTAGGAACTTCTACTCATGTACAATAGAGAGCATCCTGACCGGCAACATCACCTCCTGGTTTGGGAATAGCACTGCACAAGACCGTAGCAGACTACAAAGAGTGACACGTTCAGCCGAACGCACAATTGGAGGGGGGCTTCCCACCCTCCAGAACACTTACAACAAGCGGTGCAAGGGGAAGGCTAAGAGAATTATTAAGGACTCGAGCCACCCGAACAACTGCCTCTTTGAACTGCTGCGGTCAGGCAAGCGATACCGGAGTCTTAAGGCGAGCACAGAAAGACTCAGAAGAAGCTTCTATCCCCAGGCCATCAGGCTGCTAAACGAACAATAATCACTATGCAACAACCATCAAATGCACACAGCACACACACCCACACGCACACACTCACTCAAACAAACAACACACTGCAGCACCCACTCTCCACACTTTAGATCACACAAACACACTTACACTTTATATTTATTGATAAAGGATTTGCACTACAACTCGTACACCTACTGTGAATTGTACCTAAATTGCACCTCGTCCCATTTCTCCATTTCTGCCTTGCACTATATAGTATTGTATATTAGTACACTGCACAGTATTGTATATTGTATGGTAACTACGTCTATTCTGCATCGAACATTGTACATATGTCTAAACTGAACACTGTGACCTCATTTTTTTTACTTCTAATTTTACTATGTTATTTTATTTCATACTTATCTTGTCTTGCACAGTCTCTGGAGCGCAACAGTAAGAAGCATTTTGTATAAAAGTATTCTGTACTTCTGTATGACAACTATTAAAGAAACTTGAAACTTGAAACTTGAAACATATTTTCTTTAGAGACTTTCTATTTTTTCGTTCATTCACACAGTTGCGTGGCGGTCATCACGAACTCTTGTCATTTGGAACTATTGGCAAATGCCTATACCTGTTCACCCAATGCACTGAACTGCGTGAACGAACTGGTCTGTAAATGAATTGTTTTGTGTTCTAAGAGTTTTTCTTATGATTTTGACTAATATCCAATACATGGACATTTTGACTGAATTGGGCATGACTCCTGAGTGTTTCTTTGTTATCAAACTCACCTAGTAATTATATTGGCCATTAGTCCAGACCTACTATAAATCAAATTATTATATTATTTGTGTAATGAAAATTATTATTATTACTTGTCTTATGTGGTACAGTCTTATGCCGGAGCTATAGGCCTAATTAATCAAATAGAAAAGGTAATTTTATCTTCATTGGCAGGGGTTAGACCTGTCTGGCGCCCAACGGTAAAGGTTATAGGCACTATAAGTGGACACCGCTACAGAACATAGATATATATATAAACACTAGATGGCGCAAGGCGGAGTCTCCCGCGTAGTTCACCGGCGGCCATCTTGCTTCAGTGGACTACTGTTTTAAGGTGATGATCTGCACAAACAAAAAATACTCTTAACTCGCTGAAATCTTGACGGATTTACAAACGGTTTGGTTTATTACAAACGTTATTCTTTTTTTTATTTGTTTATATGAAAGTCCATTATAAGTATGCAGTATGATAACTACATCTCTGACGTTTTTAACAAACCAAACGGTTGAAAATGTAGCAAGCTATGCTTATTTCAATAGTACATGCACTATAGACATTCATGTTATGAGTGGGCGTGCTACCCTGTAGCAAGATGGCCGCCATGTGGCAACGTCGGTCTCCGTTGGCCAGCAGCGCGGGTGAGTCATCTAGTCTCTATATATATCTATGGTAGTGAACACATTATTTCATGAAGAGGGAGGAGCACATGATAACATAAAAGCAGGGGAAGGTGCACACAGGATTGAATGGTGGCAGTTAAAGAGAGAGGAATGTTGTGTGGAGTTCAGGGAGAAGACAGTCGCTGGGTGGTAGGGAGGAGCTTCCGGCTGGTTGGGCAGCCACAGCAGATGTGGTGCGGGAGACCGCTAAAACGGTATTTGGCGTGTCTTCGGGGGGAAAGGAGGGAAGATAAGGAGATCTGGTGGTGGAGTGAGGAAGTGCAGGAAAGTATACAGAGGAACAGGTTGGCGAAGAAGCAGTGGGACAGACTGGGGGATGAAGAGGGTAGACAGCGGCATACATACATGGAGAGACGGCGGGAGGCGAAGAGAGAGGTGGCAAAGGTGAAGGAAAGAGCATTCAGCGAGTTGTATGAAGGTTTTAGAAGAAACATATAATTCTGCCTTCAGAAGGTTTTATAAGTAGTAGTAGTAGTAGTAGTTTATTCAGTCATCTCACAATACAATATGCACAATCATTTAACAATATTTGATTTTACAGTGACTGAAAAGGTACAGACTGAAGCATAATGCTTATACATGCCTGTCCTATATTCTTAACAAAATTAAGACTCAAACAGTATTCTAAAAGAAAATAGCAAAAAACTGTATTATACACCTTTGTAGTTTTCAAAAATAGCTTTACAAAAATGTTCTTAAAAACCAAAAGCGAATGACTCATTCTTAACTGTATATCAGCATTGTTAACAGAATACGGCTATGGGGCGGCAATAATGTGGTCAAGAGGCATGGCTTCCAGTCTTTGGCCTTAAGGCGAGACACTGCAGGTGAATAGGCAAATATACTTTTTTTGTTGATTTTGAGATTTTGTTATATTTTGCTTCCTAAACATGTCTTCTATGAAACTAATGACAATAAAACGTCAATAACACACATTTAGTTGTTTATTTTACTTCATTTAGCCTTATTGCATCCATAAATGTGCACATATTTAATGGGGAAGTGCCTCATTTGCATATATAAACATAAATTTCAGAAAACTTGCAATATATTTTTTCTTAGTTTATATGTACATAACAAACTGGGAAAGTTTCATAGTGATATCTATTTAAATATTTTTTGCCTGCCTATTAGGGGTACTACACTGTACTACACTGTTTGTAGCCTGTGTGTAGTTCTGTTCAGTTCAATAACATCATTATTATTATTATTCAGTTATCAGGCATGTGTTTAGGTTGTCTATTACTAATGGTTTGATTAGGTATTGTGTTTGTAAATATCAGTTTAAAAAAAAAGTATGGCATTTTACAATACAGAACTTTGAAGGCGTTTTCCCAAAAATGAGTTTTAAGAGTTTTTCCTCATACTCTGAGCCAGAAATCTCCACTTCAGTAGCACTTACATACACCAAAACTTCCAGTTCTATTCATATATATGTTCTGAAGGTATTTACAGAAGGGTTTGTTGATATCGCATTCATACCCAGATTTATATCACATTTTATTCCTAAAAACATGGCGAAATATGGAATTTTACCATAAAAATGGACTGAATGGAGTATTTTCTGATTTATGGAGTGATAAAAAGAGATATCCAAAATCCCCTCTGTAATAACCTTTGGCTCTAATATGTCAACCAAATGAAACTATAATTTTGAAAATGGCTTTATCCAATGTTCAGATTTCTGTCCTGGAATTATATGCAAATTAGTGCATATTTTAGTAGATAATGCCTCATT
The DNA here is from genome assembly GCF_963971535.1 of Notolepis coatsorum. Taxonomy (NCBI): domain Eukaryota; kingdom Metazoa; phylum Chordata; class Actinopteri; order Aulopiformes; family Paralepididae; genus Notolepis; species Notolepis coatsorum. The sequence continues at coordinate 76,671,369 of NC_140169.1, read as the reverse complement.
TGCATATTTAAACATACAATTTCAGAAAACTTGTAATACAAAAAAGTCTTGTCTTAATATAAGTAATCAACTGGGGAATTTTCATTGTGATATCTATTAGTTAATTTTTTTACCCTATTCACCTGTAGTGTCTCCCCTTAAACTGGCTTGATATGTTTATTCACATAGTGGGAGCATTTTCATCATGAGTCTTCTCTCTTACTGAGAGACTGGGGGAGAGAAAGAAATGGGAGGAAACATCTACTTATATACACGTCACATGGTAGTGTACTTGAGTGGCTCCGCCTAGACCGCCCTCTAGTGGAAACAGATATATATGCAGTTAGACAGTTAATAACAATCCTACACAGAACCTCTGACTTCAACAAGCATTGTTCCACAAGTTAACCCCAATAATAGAAATACACACATAGCTTTTCTTTTAGCCTGGATTTATGGACAACAAGGAGGGACTGGTTAAAGCATAATAACATCTCTACTGCATCAATGAAGACTATATATCTGTGTGTATCTTCTATAAGGTTACTATGAGAGAGAAGTTAAGGCGAAACAGTAGGCCTACCCCCGAAATCGCCTTTTTGCTTTTTTTTTTTTACAATATTGAGATTTCGTTATATTTTGCTTCCTTAACATGTCTTATTTCAAACTAGTGGCAATAAAATATTGAAAACACACAATTAGTTGTTTATTTTACTTCATTTTGTCTGATTGTGTCCATAGATCACAATTACAATACAAAACTTTGAGGTTGTTTTCTCAAAAACAAGTTTTTATGCATTTTACTTACACTACTTACTCTACGAATTCCAATCTGGCTTCAGAACATCCCATTCTACTGACACATGCCTTCTCTGTTTGAACCGACCACATCAAACACAAGGTGGATGCGGGCAAATACTGCGGCATGGTCATGCTGGCCCTCTAAAAGGCTTTCGACACTGTCAATCACTCCATTCTGATTGATAAGCTAAAAGCAATTGGTTTTGATAGTTCATCAGTGAGCTGGAGGCAATCCTACCTGGAGGGGAGAGAACAGCTGGTGGAGGTGAACGGTACACTACCCCCCCCCCCCCTCCCAGTGAGCTGTGGTGTTCCACAAGGAAGCATACTAGGACCTTTACTGTTCCTAATTTATGCAAATTACATGTCATCAGCTTGTGACTGCAACTTGTTCCTGTTCGCAGACGACTCAGCCCTGCTGGTCTCTGACAGGGACAAGTTACAGGTTGAAAAAGCCCTCAGCTCTGAACTCGGCAGAATCTGCACCTGGCTCCAGGGAGCGAAATTAACTTTTTGACTCACCGGCCAGTGGCGGGTAGATGGGAAGAGTCTACCCGCCAAGCATATTTCTTACCTGCCACATTTTTTTTGATTAAAAAAAAATATATATATATTTTATATAAATTTTTTTTTTAAATAAAATATATATTATATAATCATACTTGTAGTTGTATTATCTGCGAGACATCGCCACCACGCAATAAGTCAAAATGCTTGCTATCTGCAAACAGCTCCACTGTCTGTGTGTATACTTGAGTAGCCTCCAGCTCCAGCAAGGATTATCCGGCCCTGCAGCTAGACCCTATATTCAGCTAGACCCTACATTCAGCATGCAAGGATTCTCCGGCGATGCAGCTGGACCTATTTATAACGTTACCGTTCTTTTGTCAAATCACATTCAACATGCCCTCAGCTAGAATACGCATTCAATCAATGTTATAAGACATTGATATCAGGAGCTATCTGTAGCTACTGCTAGCCCGGTAGATAACGTTAAGACAATTTAGTTTACTGGGACATATGGATCAACGTGAGCTAGCTAAGCTAGCTAACGAGGGACCGGAGGTATTATGCACTCGAGTAGACTATTGCTGGAGCATTTGTTGATATCAGCAGCTATCAGTAGCTAGCCAGCTAGATACCGTTAGACAATGCCTCGTCATGTATTAAACTAAAAGTGAATAGTTGACTGGGTCATTGTTTAAACAGTAACGTTAGCTCTTGGAGGTCCGATATAGACTGTCTAGAGCAGATGAAGTAAACAAGCCAAAATGATAGCTTCCGATTGGTCATTTGCTTTTTTTCTCATGAAACCAGTCACGTCACTCTACTGTGATTGGACCTAGTGCGATGTGGGACTTGTAGTTTTTTAACGATCTCGCGGCGGAGAAAAAAAAGACGAGCGGCTATAATCTGTACTCGCACAAGAGTATCGTTATGAAGTTATGAACTACACGTCTACACGCCACACGGCGGGCAGCCCTCTAAGTGTCATGCGCCAAAGGTAAAAACAGCCCGCCCCTGGCGGGCGGCGGGCTTTAGTTTCGGTCCCTGCCTGGCTCGCTGATAACAAACTATCATTACACCTGGGTAAAACAGAATCCATTCTCTTTGGATCAAATAGCAAACTCAGCAAGGCCAACAGCTTCTCTGTTACAGTGGGTGACAATATTGTCACAAGGAAAGATGAAATTACCTACCTGGGTTCCATCCTAGAGGCTAATCTTTACTGTGACAAAATGGCAACCAATGTAATAAAAAAAGTCAACCAACAACAGGATTCTTGTACCGGATCTCCTCTCTGGTAAACAAGAATACCCTGAAGACTCTGGCAGGAGCACTCATTCAAGGGTACTACAACTATGCTTGCACCTCATGGTACCAAAGCACCTCAAAGGCCATAAAACAAGACTACAAACATCATAAAACAAACTGGTCAGACTACTGCTTGGCCTGACTCCTAAAACCCACTGTGGGATCATTTGGTTGTTCCTCGAATCAGGACAAAAGGATATCGAATATTAGACACAGGACAATGAGTTCAAACATCATGTATGGTATTTATTGAATAATCAGAAAGCATAATTACATGAATTATCGGGTGGTCCATGGATCACGACAAGCTTGTTGACAGCAATGCAGTGTATAGCAGAGTCGCCAAGGAGCTCTCTCTTCCTCTATTCTAAAATGGTCTGATATACTGTCTCACCTAGTGTTACGGATGTGTTGGCAGAGGGCCCAAGCGCAAACAGATACGAGGGAGAGGTAGATATGGATTGTCAAAAGTTAGCACTGCTCCTTTAATCTTGAACACTTCGAGCCAGGGGTGAAGTGTAACAAAATAATCCAATTTAAGAAGAGGGCAGCAACAAAGATATTTACAAAAATACGTCCAAAGGCAGCAGCAAAAATACAAAAACAAAGAATAGCACAGCTGAAGAACTGGCAGAGGGCTAAATACGAAAAACAAATAATAATCTCATAAAGAGAGCAAGTCCGAAAGGCACAAACAAAACACTGCAAGGCAGGCTAGGAAAAACATGAACAACTGACTACAAATTAAAACCCTAACGAACGAAATGAACAATCCATGAAAAACAACGAAGGGAGGAACAAACAAAATAAACACTAGGAACACTTACTACAAAAATACTGGAAGGAGTAACAGGATCACAGGAACAGAGGAACTAGACAGCAAACACTAGTAGGGAATCCAAACAATGAACCGACAAAGAATGGCAAACGAGGCAGAAATATACACACTGATTGACACAAGAGGGTAATTGGGAACGAGACACACCTGATGGGGAAAGCTGAACTAACACACAGGGGTAAGGAAAACAAAAGGCCAAACACACACTGGGGAATAAACTAGACTAGAATCAAAATTACAATTACAGAGAGAACACCATACAAGGGACAAATAAAACAATTACAAAGGGAACGAGACTAAAGACAAAACAACGCTAAAACACACGGGAGACAATACAAACGCCAAGAGTACAAGAATGTCCAAAGGTGGGGGCTGGTGAAGAGTAGATGAGAAAAGTCCTCGCAAGGGTGGGGGCTGTTGAGGAGAGGAGACAGGGAAAAAAGGTCCAGGGACAGGCGAACCCTCACACCTAGGGTGTCTTCGCTGGCTGACCAATCAAGTGTGAGACACCTGTGTCCTTTCCCATATGATCCAGCTTGGTTATGTAACAGGAAAATGCACAGGCATCCCCCCCCCCGCCGGCCAGCCACCCTCCTGGAGATAAGGGGGCCCCTGTAACCTTGGCCTAAAAGCCTCTCATTGTAAAAGGCAACCATAGTGTTCTCAAATATTTATGATGCTGATTGTACTGTAATCCTATTTATCAATGACTTTTAACTTAATCAATGTTCCTAATTAACTAATATATTTATATATGATATAAGCCTAAAGTCTGACGTTAATTTCCGACATAATCCCTCCTGTGGTGCTCTTAAGCAACAAATACATAACTAATTAAACTTATTAAACACCAAATAAAACAAAAGAATTCTGACTGAGAGTAATGGAGTATGATAAAACATATTAGAATTATAGGCCCCCCCATTAATAATAATCCCCCTGTGGGGCTGTCCAGCCCCAAACATTCGATCTAATTTGGATTTATAAATCGCAAACGCCCTTCCAATATATACATCAAGATCCATCAAGCTCAGTGGTAGCATCCTATGAAAATAGAAAACTAGAATATGACTAAACATAACCAGAATGAACATTAAAAAAACCACACATCATATATAATTGTAATATCAGACCATCATCACGCTTACACTTAAGGTAATTTACTCATTTATTACGTCAGAGAGTGAGAGGGGGTCCACATCTGCAAGTTGGGGCGAAAACCTTTAAGTGTTAGATGTTGTGAAACAGGGTAAAATTCCCCAACCACCCTCAGATGTTTTTGAGCGGTAACATGACCTGTTTGCAGACGGGCACCCCCAACCACCCCCAATCAGGATAATCAACATGACATAGGGAACAATGAAATATTGCAAGAAATACGCTGTTTTTTGTGGCCTATATGGCCTAAATTAAGGCAAGCAAATAATGTCAAAAATGCTGTTTTTGTGGTCTTCATGACCTAAACATGGCAAGCAAATAACACATACATATTATGGATCCACCCGGAAAAAGATCTTCAATAACCAACATGATGACAATCATTAGTATCACATCATACAATCATACATAATTATGTTCCAACAGTTCGTATGAGACAAGTCTTCATCCTGGTCGAATTCCCCACATAATCTTTCCTGCTGTGTGTGTGTCTAAACTTCCCTGGGGAATGGCTATTGAAGTGATGGTCCAGAGTGGCTTCTAAAAAAACGCAATGCACTCTGGACATGAATTGTTCATCCGCCTAGTGACAGTGTCATAGAAATAAAATGTCATCCCATTTCTGCTTTGCACTATATAGTACTGTACATTAGTACACTGCATAGTATTGTATATTATATGGTAACTCAGAACATTGTACATATGTCTATACCGAACACTGTGACCTCATTTTCTTCTTCTAAATTACATGCTATACTATGTTATTTGATACTATCTTGTACAGTCTCTGGAGCGTAACAGTAAGAAGCATTTTGTATGAAAGTATTCTGTACTTCTGTATGACAACTATTAAAGAAACTTGAAACTTGAACTTGAAGTCCTCCGGGATGTGCGATAATAATCTGTATCAGCATATGCCTAGCCGTGTCTACCTGTTACTGCGTGGTCTGGGGGTCAGGGGATGACTCGGGGGGGGGGGGGTTGTGACGACTTCTGGGGTGGGGGATGGTGATGAGGGGGACGGGGGTCATGGCGATGAGGGGAATGGGGGTCGTGGCGACGAGGGGAACGGGGGTCGATCTCCTGGTGGGAGAACAACCAGGATTTCACTGTCTGCGACAGAGTTGGAGAACTATCTGACTCTCTCCCTCACGCGGACACACACACACACAATGGAGCCGTGCTGCCGCTTGTGATTGGTGGAGGCGGGACCAGGCGATACAACTGATTGACAGCGGAGGCGGCGAATGGAATGGCAGACGGCACTCGGATGCAGAATAACAGCCAGGCAGTGAGCCAGGTAGTGAGGGACTCGGGAGAGATACAGTAGAGCGAAAGTTAATTAACGTTGATGTCAAGATGGACAGTGGAAGAAAGAGAAAGGGTGGAGGAGAGAGGGATAAAACAAAGAAAAAGAAAGGCCCTTACAGGAGAGAGTGGTTAACTGTATTATAATAGTAAATAGAAAAATATGTTGTGCTCTTGCTTTTTTCTTTTTGAAGGTGGAGAGAGTAGCATTGCTAGTGCCACAACAGTTTTATTTGAGGTCCATTACAGTACATTGTACTAAGCAATTGTTGGCTCATTAGTTTGTGATTCACATGCACTAAAATTCACCAGAATGCAGGAAATTAAGTCTTTGTAACAAAACATTTCTTGGTGGGGGACCCCCAGACCCCCCGCTTAAAAAGTGGCCTGATTGGGGCTATATTTCGCGCTATATCTCCCGGTATGAATTATTTCCCCAGTCCGGCCCTGTTGAGGGGGATGGCATCGACGTTGTGGCATCGAAGGCGGATGGCGTTGATCTCGTGGCGTCGAAGGGGATGGCGTTGACCTCATAGCGTCGAAGGGGATGGCGTTGACCCTGTGGCGTTGAGGTGGATGGCGTTGATTTTCGTCTGCCAAGTAATCCAAACCAGATCTCCCTCCTCGCAGCGTTTCCAAGGATTCCACCTCCTGCCTGAGCAAATTAGTCCAAACAACATCCCACCCCGAACAAAGTTCCACCACTTCTATTTCAGCATGAGAAAAAAACAATAGCCAATACGAAGTCCTAAAGACACCCCTGTTCAACTTAACAATGATGTGTGCCTTAGTGCATACTGTGTATTTCTACAAGCCTGATCCTCAGTGAGTTGGTTGCTGGTCCCATAGACCAGTCTCTCATCTTCTGGTGGGGTCGGTAGCTGCTGTCCTTGTTGAGCTGGATATGTCCTTTCAGAGACAACTCAAATCAATTCAAATCACCTTCTTTTTCCATCATCATCATCATCATCGTCATCACTTTCCTCTCTCAACATAGTGTAGTCCCAGGTATGGGTCCCTTTCCACTAAGTTCCCTGTCCAAACTCCTCTGAACAGAACAACCTAGCTTTCTGTTTCCCACTAAGCTATCTGTCCAAACTCCTTTGAACAGAACAACTTAGCCTTCTGCTTCTCTATGCATCTCCTGTTGAGGTGATGCATAACCTTTGTCCTGGTTCGCCTTATACTTTCTAGATCCTTCTTAATTTCCACTTCAATTCTCTCACTCTTCACATGTGCCACACAGTCCTACCTCCCACCTCTGTCAGGTCTTATTCACTTGGGCTCGTTACACTTTCATCATTGGCTTTCTCTTCCCTGTCTCCTTTCACCTGATGACAGATTGCTTGATAGATGTTTGATAGTTTGTTAGATATCATACATATTTGGACAATTATTTTCCCTAATTATAGAATAGAATAAAATAATGGCTTTGAATGACCCCGACGAAAATTTGGCACTATAGATCACACACATTGAACAACAATAAACATTTAGGTAGTCAATAGGGCTAAAATAGGAATACGAATATAATAATATTAAAATTAAAAATTAAATAGAATAGAGAACAAAATACGGTTCGGCATATACACTCCGGCATGTATATACCGTCCAAAATTCCAAATACACACCCATCCAGCCAAAAATATACGAACATGTACAGTGAATGTACAGTAATAAGTGGGAAAATGTAAAGTTAATGTACTTCTATGATAGGGAATAGTCAGTTAAACTCTCATGCGGACGCGGTGCTGGAAATGTTAGTTTGTATTCTCCTGCACATTAGTGCTAGTGGCAAAGCGTATATTTAGTTAATTTGACTCACTGTATCCACAGTCTATTTACCAACATATTCACCCATTGTATAGTTGTGTTCCCATTGTCATCTAGCGTACACCAAAGAGATTATGATGGTATTTCCCAGACTAATGTGGAAGTCCCCTCTACCTATTCTGCCTATCTCAAGACTAAACCTATCTCACTGTCTTCATGTGGATTAGCAGTGGGATTTTGAAACACTTAACTCAGTAGCGCAGTTACGCCACCAGCAAGCTGGTTACTTCTCCTGACAGCTCTGAAGTGTACCCGAGACAACCGCTCTAGCCGCAACACCACACAAAAATAAGAAATTAAAACAAAAAACAACTCAACAACGCTTTGTTGCTATGCCTACCCAGGGGAAACTCCACAAACTCCTAAAAACCATCACAACTCTTTTAACAGTGTTCCTCAAATGACACAGGGAAAAAAAAAACATTCGTTCTTTTGCCCGCTTTTATCACTTAACACTTTAACTGCCGGGAAACGCTTTACAGCGTCATTCCCGGCCATGCTCAAGTTGCCGAAGGACGCTTTACAGCGTCTTTAATATCAATATTTCAAAAATATCGGATTCATATTTCCCCTCCGCTGGCCTGAGATCCACCAGGAGGACCCACTGAGCTCTCTGGCGGCCGATCGGCGCAATCGCCAAACAGGAAGTGCTGTGGAGGTTGTGCTGGTCGGCCATATTACTTCCGGGCACTCGGTTTGGCTGCCGGCACTCTGGCTCGTCACAATATATAGCGATCCATTGCCAATAACTCGATAAACAACATGATTTGGACGTATATAGTATTATACAAGCTGGAAATGGTTCATCAGGATAAACATCCCATAATCGAAAACGGTCTACACCACGCTGATCGTCCAACGGCGCGAGGAAGATCCGGTAAGATTCAGCGTTATTTTTGATCGTGTTCCATATAAACTGTCATGATGAACATATGACCCACACTAGATAAATGATATAACGCTGCCCACGGAATTATAAACGATCCCCCGCCCATCCGGTCATCATCAGATCATACGTAGATCATTCTAGAAGTACGTCCAATTGAAATTTTTTATATCGCCCCGATTGCCATCAAACTGTATTTCATCATCAATATAATGCATTTGGGGCTATAGATCACGTTCTGGAGAAAGCTGCAGAAAGAGATGAAAACATACTTATACATTAGACCATACTTTACTATGAATATGTGAATGAAAAAGTTTAACGTTGCTACACAATGAACAATACATATAGGACTTTGAATGGGCCCTAATAATGGCAATGTAGCAATAGAATTTAAAAAGTTATAGCCCTGCAAAGAAGGGGTACTTCTCCATAGACAAATAGAGCTGGCAATCTATGGTATATCATGAATTTAACCCATGGCACCCAAAGTGTTAATGATTTGCCACAACCTAAATATTGTTAGTTACTGATCTTGATAACACACATTATTCTGAATGACTCAGTCTAATTTAAGTGTGATTATAATAGAATACAGTTCTATTGGTATTATTACTATTTTATTTTTGTAAATTTTATTGTGTCACTACACGCTTATCATTAACCTCTTAACCCTGGAGCCTATTTTCTGAAAATCTATATATATATATATATTTTTTTTTATTCTGCGCCAGGCTAAATGTAACACTTAAAAATCAAACTCAGATCTAATTTAGGTATGATTTATCATAGAATACAGTAGCATCAACTGTGAGGGCTTATAATATAGTCCCCCCGAAGTCGGATTAAGGTTTGTAGTCCAATTTCATCACTAAACGTAAGTAAACAAATTTGCCCAAATTGACTGATTTATTGAAATGCAACTGATTTACTTTATCAATCTAAGCCAATTACAATGTTCCACTAATACCACAAATCATGTGTAATTGGTGTATGATCTTGACTTAATCGTGGGAGAACAATGATGCAAGTTATAGCATGGGCCAAGTTTATTTATAAATGTTCTAAATTACAAACCTAAACTGCAAAGTCCAAGCACAAGGTAAAATGACTATCTAAAGTTTTAATTGCAGAATTGTAATTGAGTATATCCCCCAATTTTTTGTTTTGTTTATATGAAATCATTGCAATACCCTGTGATCTTACAAGAAGTCTTACTAAAATACAACAATAATGATCTGTCCACCTCAATTATGACAGATACTGCCCTGCATCCACTCCACAGTCTGTGTACCCGACTGATGTGTGACAATGTAATGATTAACCTCCGCCAGCCACTGTGTAGGGCGTTATCAGTTTACTGTGTCCTCAGACGTGTGGTTTGCCTGAAGACACCATCTCAAACTTACTTTAACGGAGTAAAAGTTTGTCTATCTATAATCAACTAGTTTCAAGTTGAAGTTTCAAGTTTGTTTATTAATTTATTATGACATACAACTATGACACACAAATCCGACACTGAAATGCTGTAGAAGGTGTATATTGATATCACAGACCCCACCATCCCCACGCGGCCGCAGTGGAGACAGAGAAGTCAACTAAATCAATACTCATCCCTTTGCACAGCAGCGCAAGATCAGCATTGAATATAACAATACTTAGCTAAGTACTTAATTTTAGAATGCAGATGATACACCCTATAGTTATTTAAATTTAAATATAGCTCTCAGGGTCAATTTGCCCTGGTGCTGAAAGTGTAATGATTACCCTCCACGTGGGGAAGACTGAGTCAATTTTATTCGGGTCAAAGGTCAGGCTCAGAAAATCGCCAGGTTTTAACATTAGAATAGGAGATACTGTTCTCACAGACAAAACATCTGTGAAATATCTCGGTTGCGTCCTGGAAAACAGCTTATCAGGGGAAAGCATGTCTCACCAAGCACTTACAAAGATAAATAACAGGACTAGATACCTAGCCAGAATCTCGAATTTTTTAGATCAGTCAGCGATGAAGATTCTTGCTGGAGCTCTCATACAGTGTCACTATGACTATGCGTGTGGCTCCTGGTACAACAGTGCCCCCAAAAGTCAGAAAATAAAACTACAGACATCACAAAACTAATCAGGGTAATACTAAGGCTACCTGCTCGAACCCACCTTGACCCATCTCACTTTGAGGTCATGAGATGGCTTAAGGTGGAAGACAGAGTAAACCAGATAGGGATGTGCCTAGTTCACAGAATAGTGCATGGGGTAGTGCCAGTGTACTTTAACAATTACTTCAACCGAATCAGAGACACCCATGCTTACCAAACAAGGCGCAGCTCAACTGACTTTGTGCCAGTCAGATTCAGGAGCTGTATGGGGAAGGAGTCATTTTTATATTCAGCAGCTGTCTATTGGAATAGTCTGCCCAGTGAACTGAAAACCATAGACAGTGCCGTTAGATTCAAGTCCAGCCTGAAGACATGGCTCAAAAGGGACTATACCTAGACACTTAGCTTAAGGCACCCTTGCATGTTGTATGAGTCTGTATGTATATAAATGTTAAATGGTATATGTGATGTGTTGTGATGTCACGTTTTGTATGATGCATGTTTTAAGCATCACATTCCCCCACCCCCCTACAAGGACCACAATGGAAATAAGCTCTGAGCTTTTTTGTGTTACATCCTTGGCAGTATATCCCGACTGTGCTCTTCTGTCACATGTTTATTTTTTATATTGTCAAATAAAGTCATTCATTCATTCATTCATTCACCCACTATGTATGTTGGGAGCACCGAGGGGGGCCGTTCGAGAGTTGACCTATACTGTAGATAACGCAGCTAGCCCGCTTGCCTGTTATCAGTCATTGTTCACTTTAATCTATAGACTATACTGTAAGGACCAAATTTAACTTTTTACAGGGACAAAAATAGAAGATACAGTTTGCTGAGTTTAATTCACTCTTTTTTCCTTTAAATTGAATTATGGATCGTCCTAGAAACTGTTTGATGATATAAACTCAGTTTTGTTATGATACAGTCAGACCTTGCTTATCCAAATGCCAACAAGATAGGCATTCAAATTAACACAAATGACATCAAACACACTTTTACAAATAACAAAAACTTCAATCTTTCCTCCTCACACACAATGTCTGCAGACCTTTCAAATTCATTCAATCATTCATTTCCATCAGGAAACAGTGAGAGAGCAGGGGGGTTTGTGTGTAGATCAGGGGGAGGGGGATGGAGATGGAGAGGGGTTTGTAGGTGTGTGTGGAATAGATACATACGCTGTCACACTCAAGACGTATACATAAAACACGGCTAAAACAAACACAAACACAGCGCGCACAACTGATAACACAACGTGTTGTTTCCTAACTAAAGCTGACCAGCAATTATTTTGACTCTCTTTACTTGTAATCGAAAGCGTGTTTCCTATCTTATCTTTGCCTTGGTGAAAGCATTTATTTGCCTATCTCTGTTGTCTGTAATCGAAGACGTGTTTCTTACCTTATCTTTGCCTTGGTGAAAGCATTTATTTGCCTATCTCTGTTGTCTGTAATCGAAGATGTGTTTCTTATCTTATCTTTGCCTTGGTGAAAGCATTTATTTGCCGATCTCTGTTGTCTGTAATCGAAGACGTGTTTCTTAGCCTGTAACCAAAGGCTTTCTGGCCTTTTAACCGAAGGCTTTCCTGTAAACAAAGGAATTTATTTATTCTTAGCCTGTAACCAAAGGCTTCCTATAGCCTTTTATCCGAAGGCTTTCCTGTAAACAAAGGAATTTATTTATTCTTAGCCTGTAACCAAAGGCTTCCTAGCCTTTTATCCGAAGGCATTCCTTTAAAACGTAAGGAATTAATTAATCTTCTAGCCTGTACCAAAGGCTTTTTATGGCCTTTTATCCGAAGGCATTCTTTTAAAACGTAAGGAATTAATTAATCTTCTAGCCTGTACCAAAGTGTCGTATATTTCTAAATGAAAACATGAATAAATGCAAGTGAAATGTACAAGGTAATTGAAGTGTATCTTCTTAATTCATGTATCTCTAAGTTCATTGATCGTATAGTGTTCTATTTCACCCTTCCCTCTGCATGGTTTTAGGTATTTTCAGATGTTCGGTTTCAAGTAAGAGGAGACTGACGATATGGTCAAAATCAACGGGCGGCGGTGTTTATTAATAAAACAGCTTTAGGAATTAAAACAGTACATCGTCTCTTTCATTTGGCTGTTGTCGTCTCTCTGTGCTGTTCGCTGTCTTACGTTGTCCATGGCCAACACCGAGTCCTCTCTTGTGGTTCGCTGGTCTGGTTGTCAAGACAACCTGGTCTCCTCGTCGATCAGGCCGGGAGTGCTTGATTTCGTATCGGCGGAGTCCGCTATGAACCTCGGCTCGGTCATCTGGTCTCAATGGCTCTCTGAGTCATCGGCTCTTCAGTAGCCTGAGTGGCGAGTCGAGTCGCGAGTCTCCCTCTGTCGGTGGAGGTTTTCAGCGCTCCAGTTGCGATTCGATCTCTGTCATCGTCTGTCCCCATGTCTCTGGGTCTTCAGGTCCTTTTCTGGTGTGTCAGCGCTTCTCCTGATGCGAAGCGATTTCGTCTGTCATCGGGTCTCAGTCCCTCTGTCTCACGGCTTGGCTCTGCAGGGATCCTTCTCCGTCTCCTCTGAGTGTCACCGGGTGTGTGTGGCGAGTCTCTCCAGGTTCCTTCTGGTGTGAGTCGTGTGTGTAATGAGTCGCCATTCGCCCTTTTTATCAGCGGGGAGAGAGAGAGAGAGAGGGAGGGGGGGAGACAGAGAGCGAGAGGGAGGGGGGAGACCCTGCCTGCCTGTTCACGTCCACTTATTTTTGGTCACATTCCAGCAGAAGCATGTCTGAGGGTGTCCTGTGACCACATGTTACACAATTTCTTCTGCTGACATAACCAGTTGGTTCTGGTGACAACGGTTTTCACAGTCTATGGGGAGACAGACTGGCTTTTGATGCATAAATAATAAAACATGAGCTATTTCCATCTACAAACTATTTACCATTCTGTGATTGCATTTTAGAATACTAAGATAATTCTTTATTGTCTAGCCAGTGACTCACTTTTTCAGACAGTGTCCAGACAACAAACCATATCTCCCCGTCCTTTAATAGAACACTTTATTTTCCTGATGAACATTTGACCAATACTTATTCTTTATTGTGACTAAGTTATTCTAATAGTTTCTAAGAGTTTATGCCTACATGTAACCTTATTAGTTTTCTTTATATCCTTGATGCATTTTGAACATTTGGCCTTACTTGAGTGCTGCTGACTCGTCTATCTGAGAGGCTCTTTTTACCACTCCTTTTACTCTGTCCCCTAACCATTCTGCCATGTCGTAACTTGAAAGTCCTTACTTAGGGTAGGGGTCAGTTTTATTGTCTTTAAGGTCAGCCATCTGTTTTCTGGGGAGTCAACCGCCTCTACCCTAGGGTCTCAGGAATACCTTCACATGGTGTTCTAAATAACCTTTCTATCAAGTAGCATTTTGTTTTTCAAATCATTTTCCTTATACATTTCACTTGCATTTATTCATGTTTTCATTTAGAAATATACGACAATCCACCCTTAGGGGGTTTAATAACCTCCTATACAACATCAATATTCTAAATTAAAACATGTTAAAAATCATATCCATAATTTTTGCTAATATTTTCTAAAATTTTCAAAAAAATCCAAAATTGACCCAAATCGAACTACACGCTTTGACCCTTTTAACCTCCTTCCAGTTAAGAGTACCCTCCTCCCGTTCGGATGCACTCCTTGCCCTACTTAGATGCACCTCTCCCCGCCAGGATCAGGAGATACCACGTGTGGGGAAACCGGCTTTTTCAGGGCCGCATTGCCGCCTACACTGGACCCCCTCTCACCCAACCAAGGATACAGGCCTCCACTTCCAGGCTAAGGTCTCCTCACATGAACAGAAGAAGCCCCCTATCTTACCTTCCGGTGCAGTTTAAGGCTGGGTCCCTTTCCAATCTTAGGAGAGACAATCCAGATTCCTCTGAATTGACACCCCTCATCCCTCTGCTTCCCAGCATTTTCTTTTCAAAAACACTGATCACAGAAGCACAGCTCGCCTACTAACCCTGTATCGGCTAGTAAGGTTACCGTGGCCTGACTGTACATTGAGCCAAGTGCATTTATGCCCATACTGTCCAGTCACTCACGGTCCCCGTCCCGCTATCTGTGACTATAAGCAGGGGTCATAACGCTCTCCTGACCGGCTGGCGACCCAGTCGATAGCGACCTCATAGTCCGTCATCAAGTCAGGACCCCAAGCAGCTGACCGTCCGTAGTACCTATCAGCCACTCAGTTTAGAAACCGACGGTCTTGTCCCCACCCCGCTTGCTCTGGGCATGGAAATATTGACCGTTTTCGCCAGCCTTGCCTGTTCATGGCAGGAGCTGTGCCCCCTACGGTGCACCGCCCTGCTCCTAGGTGTGGACTGTCGCCCACGTACCACCCCGTGCCAACATTTACCTTACATGCGACATCAGGGCCGACTAGACGGTACCACAGTGGTATGTTATTTCATACCTCGTTACGCACGAGGGCCTTCAGTTTCTCCCCAGCACTATAGGTTTGTGTTTAACGTGCGCCCAGACTCTTGCGAGCCCACTGCCGCCTGTTAGAGGCTAGAGGTTCGGGGTGCCTAATCCCCTCCCTAACCTCTGCTCCTACGCCGGTACCCTAAAATAATTTACCTAATCCCAAGCCTATCCCCTAAACTGATATAACTAAATACAGACATCTATTTCCTCTCCTTACTTGGCCTTGTACCAATTACAGGCATCCTAACTGAACATCTCTAAGTGCAGCGCCGGTGTGTGGCTGAGACCAGAGCCAGGTTGTGAAACCTGGACCCCGGTACCCCTCCAACACCAACATTATCCTGGTCCATTTCCAACACATTTCTACCTAATGCAACAGCAACCCCAAAAAGCGAGCCTGCTTCGACCATTACTAATCTTAAACACCATCATCACTACTTACCTAGTCCCGCTGGCCGTGGCTGAAGTGGACGATCATTCAGTCGCAGAGGGCTTCGATGATGGGGAGAGAACCTCTCTGTGGTTCAACCGGTTCTGGTCCAATGCAGGACGGGTCATGGCACCAATTGAAGTGTATCTTCTTAATTCATGTATCTCTAAGTTCATTGATCGTATAGTGTTCTATTTCACCCTTCCCTCTGCATGGTTTTAGGTATTTTCAGATGTTCGGTTTCAAGTAAGAGGAGACTGACGATATGGTCAAAATCAACGGGCGGCGGTGTTTATTAATAAAACAGCTTTAGGAATTAAAACAGTACATCGTCTCTTTCATTTGGCTGTTGTCGTCTCTCTGTGCTGTTCGCTGTCTTACGTTGTCCATGGCCAACACCGAGTCCTCTCTTGTGGTTCGCTGGTCTGGTTGTCAAGACAACCTGGTCTCCTCGTCGATCAGGCCGGGAGTGCTTGATTTCGTATCGGCGGAGTCCGCTATGAACCTCGGCTCGGTCATCTGGTCTCAATGGCTCTCTGAGTCATCGGCTCTTCAGTAGCCTGAGTGGCGAGTCGAGTCGCGAGTCTCCCTCTGTCGGTGGAGGTTTTCAGCGCTCCAGTTGCGATTCGATCTCTGTCATCGTCTGTCCCCATGTCTCTGGGTCTTCAGGTCCTTTTCTGGTGTGTCAGCGCTTCTCCTGATGCGAAGCGATTTCGTCTGTCATCGGGTCTCAGTCCCTCTGTCTCACGGCTTGGCTCTGCAGGGATCCTTCTCCGTCTCCTCTGAGTGTCACCGGGTGTGTGTGGCGAGTCTCTCCAGGTTCCTTCTGGTGTGAGTCGTGTGTGTAATGAGTCGCCATTCGCCCTTTTTATCAGCGGGGAGAGAGAGAGAGAGAGGGAGGGGGGGAGACAGAGAGCGAGAGGGAGGGGGGAGACCCTGCCTGCCTGTTCACGTCCACTTATTTTTGGTCACATTCCAGCAGAAGCATGTCTGAGGGTGTCCTGTGACCACATGTTACACAATTTCTTCTGCTGACATAACCAGTTGGTTCTGGTGACAACGGTTTTCACAGTCTATGGGGAGACAGACTGGCTTTTGATGCATAAATAATAAAACATGAGCTATTTCCATCTACAAACTATTTACCATTCTGTGATTGCATTTTAGAATACTAAGATAATTCTTTATTGTCTAGCCAGTGACTCACTTTTTCAGACAGTGTCCAGACAACAAACCATATCTCCCCGTCCTTTAATAGAACACTTTATTTTCCTGATGAACATTTGACCAATACTTATTCTTTATTGTGACTAAGTTATTCTAATAGTTTCTAAGAGTTTATGCCTACATGTAACCTTATTAGTTTTCTTTATATCCTTGATGCATTTTGAACATTTGGCCTTACTTGAGTGCTGCTGACTCGTCTATCTGAGAGGCTCTTTTTACCACTCCTTTTACTCTGTCCCCTAACCATTCTGCCATGTCGTAACTTGAAAGTCCTTACTTAGGGTAGGGGTCAGTTTTATTGTCTTTAAGGTCAGCCATCTGTTTTCTGGGGAGTCAACCGCCTCTACCCTAGGGTCTCAGGAATACCTTCACATGGTGTTCTAAATAACCTTTCTATCAAGTAGCATTTTGTTTTTCAAATCATTTTCCTTATACATTTCACTTGCATTTATTCATGTTTTCATTTAGAAATATACGACATAATGATTAGAAAGACAAAATTGGCTATAGTGAAGCTTGAGAGGGAGATCACCCCGCACTCAGCCAAATGGAGGACAATCTGGAGGGCAAAAGACTGTTTATGATGTTAATGCACATTCCACTGGTTGGTTAGCAGCTGTGGTTTAGGCCACCTCCAACTGACAAGAGAGGAAATCATTATCGTTGAAACAGGAACCAAACTCAGAATAACCGGTGAGATCATAAAAGGTCATATTTACCCTAAGGAAGGAATTTCAGGTTACAACACGGCTGCTGCTGACTAACCCAGAGGTCAGAAAGGTGACACAGGCTATTTGGAAATCTCCCCTTACACAGAGAACTGCCACTAGTTGAAAGAACAATGCAAAGCAATGATATACTAAAAGATTTAGCAATTTCATAAGTTACATGTAGGCATAACTCTTAGAACAATTAGAATAACTTAGTCACAATAAAGAATAGAAACTCTTAAATACTAGAAAGTAAAACTATACAAATATTGGTCACATTATTTAATCAGTAAATAAAGTGTTCTATTAAAGGATCTGGGCACTGTCTGAAAAAGTAGTCTGGTTCTTATCTAGACTATGTAAACATTTTAGTCACAAGCATGAGGATGTTACTCAGGGAAAAACTAATCCTCTCATTAAGTAATGATTAAAGTGTCAGCAGATTCAAACTGTGAAAACCGTTGTCAGAGGACCCAAACGGTTGTGTCAGCGAAACATGTGGACACAGGACACCATCAGACAAGTTTCTGCTGGAATGTGACCAAAATAAGCCAGATCATGGACGTGAATAGGCAGGCAGGGTCTCCCCCTCCCTCTCGCTCTCTGTCTCCCCCTCCCCCTCTCTCTCTCTCTCTCTTGCTCTGATAAAAAGGGCTGATGGCAACATGAAGACACACGACTCACACCAGAAGGAACCTGGAGAGACACGCCACACACACCGGCTGAGCGAAGGAACCTGGAGATGAGCGCTCCTTGCTTGAGCGCTGAACCTCCACCGACGGAGAGAGAATCATCAAACAGAACTCGAGAGCCGAGCAAGACACTCAGAGGAGACGGAGAAGGACCTGGAGAGCCACACAGAACTCGAGAACCGAGCCTGAGACTCGCCAAGCCGGCTGCTGAAGAGCCGATGACTCAGAGAGCCATTGAGACCAGATGACCGAGCCGAGGTTCATAGCGGACTCCGCCGATACGAAATCAAGCACTCCCTGCCTGATCGGCGAGGAGACCAGGTTGCCGTGACAACCAGACCACGGACCACTAGAGAGAACGCGTGTTGGCCTGGAAACCAAGACAACAACGAGAGAACCGCACCGGAAGAAGAAAACTGCCACATGAAACAACAGCCACATGAAAGAGACAATTAGATTGAATGAAAGAGACAATTAGATTTAACCAAAGAGACGATGTACTTGTTGATTCCTAAAGCTGTGGTTTTATTAATAAACACCGCCGCCCGTTGATTTTGACCATATCGTCAGTCTCCTCTTACTTGAAACCGAACATCTGAAAATACCTAAACCAATGCAGAGAGAAGGGTGAAATAGAAAACTATACGATCGCAGATAGAGATAAATGAAGCTAAGAAAAGACACTTCAATTGGTCCGTGACCCGTCCTGCATTCGACCAGTACCGGTTGAAGAACGACAGCAGCCACTTCTCAAGGACACGGAGAGGTTCTCTCCCCCTCATCGAAGCTCTCTACGACTGAAAACTGAAGGATCGTCACCATTTCGACCGGGGCCAGTGGGACTAGGTAAGTAGTACTAATGTGTTTAAAATTGGTAAATGGTCGAAGCAGTCTCGCATTTTGGGGTTGCTATTGTATTAGGTAGAAATGAGATGGATCAGATTATGTTGGTGTTGGAGGAGTACCGGGGTCCAGGGTTCACAACCTGGCTCTGGTCTCAGTCACACGCCGGCACTGCACTTAGGAAGCGTGGGGTTAGGGGATGTTCAGTTAGGATACCTATAATTGGTACAAGGCCAAGTGAGGAGAGGAAATAGATGTCTGTATTTAGTTATATCAGTTTAGGGGATAGGCTAGGGATTAGGTAAAATATTTGAGGGGACCGGCGTAGGAGCAGTAGAACGGAGATTAGTCACAGATAGCGGGACGTGGGACTGTGAGTGACGGAGTGGTTCATTAGAGGGTAAGGTAAAGAGTTTAATGAGAAAACCGTGGTGTAGCACAGGGGTAGCCTGGTTCCACGAAGAGAACAGAAAACGGAGTGTAGAGTAGAATAAGAGAACCGTGGTGAAGCACAGGGATAGCCTGGTTCCGCGAAGAGAAACAGAGAACAGGGAGATGTTAGGTTCGGGCTAGAATGCTGTAGAAACCACACTTAGAATCGGTGCGACGGGGTAATGGACTTTGGAAGACGTTCCATAAGCGAATTACCAATTCTAATCCGACGTCATTTAGGCTCAGATTGGCTAAGGTCGATATCTGAAGAAACATCAACCGCGTGGAGGAATGCTGAAACTCTCGACGGGCTACAATACATGAATGGAGTGGGTTTCTCAGGGGTATAGCAAGTCGGACGCAGTAGATATATGAAGCACTTTGGAAGTAAATACTGCACGGGGGATTAGAACATAGGAGGATATTGTGTGAAAAAAGCAAGGAAATGCGTTTGGAAGGAATGTGTGCATAAATGAATGGTATGCTTATGAATGGGACATTGTTTTGCTAAGTATATGTGTTTGAATGGATGAATGTTAGGAGCTCTGAGTGAATGTCAAGGTATTTTTTATATTATTATGAACCAGGTGGCCAAGGCTGCAGCGGGGAGAAACCACACCCCTGTCCTGCCAGCATTAGCTGAGCGCGACGCGACTAACGTGTGGACGCTGTGTTGCGTTGTCGAGTGAATTGAATGAATGACATGTGTGATGGAACCTAGGAGATGTGTAATGTTCGTTGACATTTTTCAAATCGGGGCTGTGGGGGTCTAAAAGTAATGTAGTAAAGATCAAAGAAAACGGGGATTTTAGAGCTGATGACGTCACTGGAAGCGTCTAAGTTGGGGTGCGTTTGATATACTGTGTATTTCGGTCAGGCGGGGCCAAGCGGGAGAGCGTGCTAGAATAGGGATAATGATATATGTTCTGTGAACGGGGGCTAATTAGGATTAAAGTTGTGTTACGGGGTATAGCTGGGGTTGTGTAAACGTTGCGATGTGTTGTGCCGCTCGAGTCAACAGGACTGGGCCGTTTAGGAGGAGTGATGTTGGATGCTGAGCTAAGCTAATAGGAGCTAGCAGCACTGAGCTAACGAAGCTAAGATGCTAAGCTACCTGTGCTAACAATATAGCATGGTTGAACTCTCGGGGAATCTCGCGTGTTGCTACTCTTTGCTAGTGCGGGATCTTAGAGGGGCGGAGGACAGGGACTTCCGGTGTAGAGGGTTCTGGGAATTGTAGTTTTGTGGTTGAGGTAGAACGTCAAGGTGACGTCTTGGGGTGGTTTACGTGATGACGCACTTGCGGGGGAGGCGTGGGCGCCTCCTACAGGAAGTGGTGAGTGTTGTGGTGCGTTGGTGGTGATGGACAGGACGTTCCAGCGGAGGGCGCTGTTGCCTCTTTTATAGTTTCACCTTTACAGGTAAAACGAGGTGCAGTAGGCAGTAGAGAAGGGTTTGTGATTATTATAGGTTTTGAGTAGCGGACATCTGTGGGGATTTGTAAATTCTTTATATTCGGTTTTTTCAGTTGTTGATGATGGATGTAAATACTTGTTTGATTATAAATCTGTATTTGTTATGGGCCAGGTGAAATGGCGCTGATGGGATTTGGCGTGAACCCCCCCCCTCCCCCCTTTTTCCTCTGTCTCTTCCTTCCTCGTTCACACTCCCTCCCTCCCTCCCTCCCTCTCTCCCTCCGTCCCTCCCTCCCTCCTTCCCTCCCTCCCTCCCTCCCTCCCTCCCTCCTTCCCTCCCTCCCTCCCTCCCTCCCTCTCTCCCTCCCTCCCTCCTCCACCCCCGCCCCCCTCCGCTCCATCCCTGTCTCCCAGCTTAACTTTGTGAGATGGCGGGTGCATAAAGGGAGTTTTGTTTAGGATGGATTGCCTGATTGATTGATTGATTGAAAATTTGTATGAACAGATTGTAGAATGGGTACAATACGGTACGGCTCAATACACACAATTGTTGAGGGGATGCAGGCCAGAGAGAGACTTTCGTCTTGTTTACATCAGGGTCCCCCATTTTCAATTCATCATGGGCTTGGAGTGTTGGTTATATTAATATAGTGTTACTTGCTAAAAAAAGATTACATAAGGATAAATAGAATATTCATGGTCATTCTTTTGGTCTGATTAAAGTTAAGGTTGATTTAGACGGTTTTGGTAATGGTTAATGTTGCATTGTGTGCCCCCCCCCCTTTCCTCCCCTTAGTCCCTGTGTCCCTGTATCCCTCCCTCCTTTTTTCTTTTCCCTTCCCTGTCTCTCCTTGTATTTCGCCATCCCTAGATTGCGGCGTGTGTTGTGGGCATTTGGTTGTAGGTTTATTTGAACTACGTTGTTATTGTGTATGTGAGGTAGGTACCGGATGGGCGCTGGCCTGTCTAGGTGCAGGTGGTGGTAGGATGATTTGTAATATTCTTGGTGTGGTAAAGCTTGGGGTGTTTCCGTTCAGGTTTGAAACTGAAGGGAGGACACTTTGGGCTGTGAGTTGACGGTTCTTTGTGTATTCAGGGAACTGGGTGAATATTGCAGGTGGCATAGTGCGGGTGTCCGTGAATTTATTAACGTGGCCAGCTGTACTATGTGTCGGTCAGGGTTTTAGTGATCTAAGTTGCTAAAAGTTTGTTGTTTTCCCTGATTAGGTGGTTGGTAGCAGTAGCAACAGTAATTAATTTTTATTAAGTGTTGTGAGGGGGTATGGTTGTGTGTAAGGATGAATGAAATTGATGTGGTATGAGGAGTGTGTGAAGCAAAAGCGAATAATACATTTAGTCGATACACTAATCGGGCATTTAAAAGTAAGAAATAAGGTTAGGATGAACAGATTCATCAAGCAAAGAGAGGTTAGAATCAGATGAAGGACCAGGTTTACAAAGGATTATTAGACAATGGATAGGAAGGGGATTAATGATTATATTTCCCAGGAAATCAGGTGGAGAGAGCACACAGGGGATTGGAAACCTCCAGTGTTCCTGTTGAGGGAACGGACAAAAAACAAGATAAGCTGTATCGTTATTTTTTCAATCAAATCACACTGTGTCTCTCTAAATATATTAGTATAGTGTTGCCCGACATTTCCAATGCATAACGAATAGTGGAAATAATAAGGGAAATGCCACTGTATTAAGTCTGGATGTTTCTGCTTTCTTTCTGTACAGGTGCTCGGCCGGACAGGAGCTCTAACGATTTCCATAAGCCAACTAGGGAAACGGCTGTGTGTGAGCCTTGGTATAAGTATGAATGATAAGCCAGTTATCAATCCTTGTCTGCACAGTAAAAATTTGACAGTGTGAGTGTTTTAACTCAAGTAAGTAGAAGTAGTGGAAGACAGAGAAACTTGTTTTTTCAAACGGTGATTACAAGAGTGTGTTGAAAGTGGAATGAATGACAGTAACATAGGAAGTTCACCTTAGTGGAAAATTGATAGGAACAACTGAAGCGTTAAATGCAGTAACAATAGAATAACAACAACAACGATATGGAGGAGGGCCTTAGTGATCGGGCCATTGGGGGGAGTAGGCCGAGAGCCTCTGCAGACATTTCCCAGATAGACTATACCAGTGATGATCTGATTGATTTGAATATGGACTTCTCTCATGTGACCAGTACGACAGAAGGACTTGGAATGTTGACTTTGGTTCCAATACAGGGGAGTGAACCAGTGACAACGGTGTTACTCCAACCAGAACCGATTCAAGCTGGAGTGTCCATTGCAGGCGACTGCGGTTTAACCAAGGGGCAGAAAAAGAGACTGAGGTTACAGCAGTCCCACGAAGTCCACTCTGGCCGGAGGGCTGGAACTGAGACCGACAGCAGGTATGGAATACACGAACAGTTTCTACAGCCCACCCGTTTCCCAGGTCCACCCTGCCCTCAGCACCAAAGCCAAGATGAGAGGCGGAGCCCAACGATGGGACGTCAAACCGCCAGTGCTGAGATGGGGGAAGAGGCAGCATACTATAGACAACAGAGAGCGTTTGTGACGGCGTTCGAACAGCACGAGGCAGTTCATCGAGATCTGATGAAGACACAGCTGGAGATCGGTCAAGCCGCACACGAGACTCAGAGATTGGAACAAGAACTGGCGAGAAAGACTGTGCTACTAGAAGCGACAGCTGTTGAGATCATGCTTCGAGCGTCTGACCTAGGCCGCCGTGATCAAAGAGTGCCCTGTGCTCCGTTGCCCGGACAGGGAGCTGGGCCGCGACAGGGTGAACAGGACCGCAGGAGGGGTGAGTTTCCAGGCCCCTCCCAACAAGAGAAGGCCCGAGGAGAGGCAGCAGAGGAGGACAGGTATGCCCCTCTCTCCTCCAGGCAACAGGACATGCGCCCAGAGGACGGGAGAGGGGTTGACCTGGCGAGGACGGTGGGAGGCCAGCCGAGGGACTGTGGGAGTCGTGGTAAACTGGGTGAACTGGAACCCCTGGGATGGCCGGCGTCGGCTGTGTGCTGGGATTGTGGGGAGGTTGGCCATTTCGCTCGGTCATGTTACAAAGGGTGGCCGACTCAGCGAACGTCCAGTAAGAAGCGAGGGTCCAAACAGGGTTGCTGGGAATGTGGAGAGTTGGGACATTGTCAGAGGGGGTGTCTGCATAGGTCATAGGTTGATTAAGAGCAAAGCGGAAATGCACAAACAAAGCCTATTGGGTGCTCGAGTAAATAGAGTTATTGATAAATTAAAATGGAAAATGAGACTGATTAGAATAAGGATAGAGATGAGGATACATAGATAAGGTTTGATTAGGTGTGCAAGTTACTAAAATGGTTTGGAAGACTAACCGGGGTAAGTTGGGGCTGTTGATGGGATGAAGTAACTGGGAAAATTGCATGGATTAATCTAAACTAACAAAATTTATGGTTTTAGACAGGAACAATGGAACATATAATATTAGACAGAGTTAGAAACAAAGGACTATTTATAGTAGTGATTACAATACTTGATCAAAGGGTGGTCAAGGTTGAAATAAGGAATTTAAAAAAAAAAAAAAAAAAAAAAAACAACAACAATATTATTATTTCATTACTTATTTTATTTCTTTTTGGATTTCTAATTTTGCTGTCTTAGTTTTGCGGGGGTATTTATGCCTCTAGATGATAGTTTAATTCTGTTGGATGGGTGTGTAGCATGTAGGCACTCACAGTTTTTTTGTTTATTTTTAATTTTCTTTGTTTTTGGTTGACTATACTTTTTTTTTTTTTTTTTTTTTATGGACTGGCTGGCTGGGGGAGTTCTCTCGCCGGTCAGGGATAGCAGGTGGTGGTGACACAGCGGGACTGGTAGGAAGTCTGATATAATGAGCTGGAAACTGAGAATGGACGGGAGCTGGTTCATGGGTTGTTTTCCGCTCATTAAGGCTCCAGATGTAGAATCTGGAGGGTTGTGTCATTTTTTGGGTTATGATAAGTGTTGGGGAAACATATTTCTCTGTCTATAGGGAGCTCTGTAGGTTTTTGGTCGCAAATTGGCCAGACAGTGTTCATGTAGAGTGCAGACATGTGAATTTGATGATTGACTTATGGAAGACTCTGCACCGGCTTGTTGAAAGCTGGCGGAGTGTGTGTGATGTGTGTTTAAAGGGGCTGTGGTTTGTTGACCATGCACATAGGTTCTGTTGGTGATTGGCCTCGTCTAGAGCTGACTGTCCGGACCGAGGAGCTGTCGGGAAACAAGGTATTTGAAAGTGAAATAATGGTTATTCCACTGTCAAGGGTGGAGGTAGTTGTGTTGATCTTGAGATATTTGATCTAGTAAAACAGTACAGCACAAAAAGAAATGAGACAAAGATGATTTGATTGAATGCTAACGTAAGAAGCTGTGAAATACATAGATAATTAATTGGAGAAAAATGTATTGTCAAAATGCAGAACAGTAAAGATGTATCTGCGAAAATAAAAGTTTCCAATCTATTGTGTGTTTTGTAAAATAATCCAAAATGCAAAAAGGACAGAGGGAAAATCGTTTCCTTCTGTGGAAAATCGGAGCAGTACCAGAGACCTGCATACAACGAAGAAGAGGCGGTGATTAGCACAAGATACAACAAGAAGAAAACGGTCAAGAACGAGTTAGCAGTAAAGGCTTTAGGAGGTTTTAAACAGGGATGAAAGCGAAGGATAATTGAGGCCTCAGTGGTCTTTTCAAAGGAGAAGAGATGATTTATGTTGCTTGTTTGAATTTCCCTCAAATGTTTAGAGAGTTAATCTTTTAGTGGTGTGATGTATTAATCTTTTCTTGCAGAGTCCATTACACAAAATAGACATTTAAGCTAAGAACATGGATAAAATAGTCTAAACAAAAAAGCTATTATTGAAAGAGTGTTTCTTGTAAAAACAGGAACAGCTTTCTTAGACTGGATGTCATAATAATAACTGATAATGTGTATAAACTGTGAAAGGAGGAAAAAGTAGGTGAAATGATGATTTTGTAACTGTACAGATGGAAAGGGGTTTGTAGTTCGATTTGGGTAACATTTTGGATTTTTTTGAAATTTTTAAAAATATTAGCAAAAATTATGATTATGATTTTTAACATGTTTAATTTAGAAAATTAATATTGTATAGTGGGTTATTAAACCCCCTAAGGGTGGATTGTCGTATATTTCTAAATGAAAACATGAATAAATGCAAGTGAAATGTACAAGGTAATGATTAGAAAGACAAAATTGGCTATAGTGAAGCTTGAGAGGGAGATCACCCCGCACTCAGCCAAATGGAGGACAATCTGGAGGGCAAAAGACTGTTTATGATGTTAATGCACATTCCACTGGTTGGTTAGCAGCTGTGGTTTAGGCCACCTCCAACTGACAAGAGAGGAAATCATTATCGTTGAAACAGGAACCAAACTCAGAATAACCGGTGAGATCATAAAAGGTCATATTTACCCTAAGGAAGGAATTTCAGGTTACAACACGGCTGCTGCTGACTAACCCAGAGGTCAGAAAGGTGACACAGGCTATTTGGAAATCTCCCCTTACACAGAGAACTGCCACTAGTTGAAAGAACAATGCAAAGCAATGATATACTAAAAGATTTAGCAATTTCATAAGTTACATGTAGGCATAACTCTTAGAACAATTAGAATAACTTAGTCACAATAAAGAATAGAAACTCTTAAATACTAGAAAGTAAAACTATACAAATATTGGTCACATTATTTAATCAGTAAATAAAGTGTTCTATTAAAGGATCTGGGCACTGTCTGAAAAAGTAGTCTGGTTCTTATCTAGACTATGTAAACATTTTAGTCACAAGCATGAGGATGTTACTCAGGGAAAAACTAATCCTCTCATTAAGTAATGATTAAAGTGTCAGCAGATTCAAACTGTGAAAACCGTTGTCAGAGGACCCAAACGGTTGTGTCAGCGAAACATGTGGACACAGGACACCATCAGACAAGTTTCTGCTGGAATGTGACCAAAATAAGCCAGATCATGGACGTGAATAGGCAGGCAGGGTCTCCCCCTCCCTCTCGCTCTCTGTCTCCCCCTCCCCCTCTCTCTCTCTCTCTCTTGCTCTGATAAAAAGGGCTGATGGCAACATGAAGACACACGACTCACACCAGAAGGAACCTGGAGAGACACGCCACACACACCGGCTGAGCGAAGGAACCTGGAGATGAGCGCTCCTTGCTTGAGCGCTGAACCTCCACCGACGGAGAGAGAATCATCAAACAGAACTCGAGAGCCGAGCAAGACACTCAGAGGAGACGGAGAAGGACCTGGAGAGCCACACAGAACTCGAGAACCGAGCCTGAGACTCGCCAAGCCGGCTGCTGAAGAGCCGATGACTCAGAGAGCCATTGAGACCAGATGACCGAGCCGAGGTTCATAGCGGACTCCGCCGATACGAAATCAAGCACTCCCTGCCTGATCGGCGAGGAGACCAGGTTGCCGTGACAACCAGACCACGGACCACTAGAGAGAACGCGTGTTGGCCTGGAAACCAAGACAACAACGAGAGAACCGCACCGGAAGAAGAAAACTGCCACATGAAACAACAGCCACATGAAAGAGACAATTAGATTGAATGAAAGAGACAATTAGATTTAACCAAAGAGACGATGTACTTGTTGATTCCTACCTAAACCAATGCAGAGAGAAGGGTGAAATAGAAAACTATACGATCGCAGATAGAGATAAATGAAGCTAAGAAAAGACACTTCAAAGGCTTTTTATGGCCTTTTATCCGAAGGCATTCTTTTAAAACGTAAGGAATTAATTTATCTTGTAGCCTGTACCAAAGGCTTTCTATGGCCTTTTATCCGAAGGCATTCTTTTAAAACGTAAGGAATTCTATTTTTATAGGCGTCCGTATCATGATAACTGTGTGCATGAGTAATAGTAATAATAATAAAAATAAAAAATAAAAAACGCACCAATTCTACCAGATTAGCCCAAGGCAAACCATTCAAACAATACAACACATGAACTCATTATCCAATACTGTAGGTTTTTGGGAGGAGAGGCCCGGAGATTACTCACAGAACGAAAATACTGAACTCAGAGCCAAAAACATATGTCAGCAAGATGTTTGCTTACCTTAATCCTGGTCTCTGAATTCAGTATTCGCCATCGATGAGCAGCCCCGTTGTTCCTTGGCCTCTTGACCTCTCCTGTCTGTAGCTCGCCAATAATGTGGGATCATTTGGTTGTTCCTCGAATCAGGACAAAAGGATATCGAATATTAGACACAGGACAATGAGTTCAAACATCATGTATGGTATTTATTGAATAATCAGAAAGCATAATTACATGAATTATCGGGTGGTCCATGGATCACGACAAGCTTGTTGACAGCAATGCAGTGTATAGCAGAGTCGCCAAGGAGCTCTCTCTTCCTCTATTCTAAAATGGTCTGATATACTGTCTCACCTAGGGTGTCTTCGCTGGCTGACCAATCAAGTGTGAGACACCTGTGTCCTTTCCCATATGATCCAGCTCGGTTATGTAACAGGAAAATGCACAGGCATCCCCCCCCCGCCGGCCAGCCACCTTTCTGGAGATAAGGGGGCCCCTGTAACCTTGGCCTAAAAGCCTCTCATTGTAAAAGGCAACCATAGTGACTTTTAACTTAATCAATGTTCCTAATTAACTAATATATTTATATATGATATAAGCCTAAAGTCTGACGTTAATTTCCGACACCACCTCACCCCTGCCCATTTTGACAACCTAGGATGGCTTAGAGTAGACGACAGAGTACAGCAACTTTCAATGGGCCTGGTCTACAAGATACACTACACGACTAAGGTACCCATGTACATGTCAAAATACTTCCCAAAGGTCAGTGAATATCACGACCACAACACCAGAGGGAGCTCCACAAATCATGTTAAACCCAGATTCGGCTCAAACAAGGGACTAAACACGTTTCGCAATTATGCCACATCAATGTGGAACGCCCTACCCAAAGCTGTAAAGGAATGTGAATCATTACCCACTTTTAAAACCACTCTCAAAGAGCACCTATGGGAGACTGCAATTCCCACCCAACCACCTCCTATGTACAGTCCCCCCCCCACCCCACCCCACCTATCCAACCCCCCCCCCCACCACACCTCATCCATTTGACAGTTTCTTCGTCAAATGTATATACTCTCTTTTTTTATTATTTTTGTATCACAAAC
Source organism: Notolepis coatsorum (assembly GCF_963971535.1). Lineage (NCBI taxonomy): Eukaryota > Metazoa > Chordata > Actinopteri > Aulopiformes > Paralepididae > Notolepis > Notolepis coatsorum. The sequence goes on along the minus strand of NC_140169.1, from coordinate 76,642,219 downwards.
GGTACAGTATTTGTAAATCTGGTATGTCATAAATGTATAGATGTAGCAGACAGTACTGTCTATCTGTATGTCATGTATGTCATATATGTTATGATGAATTGAAAATGGGGGACCCTGATGTAAACAAGACGAAAGTCTTTCTCTGGTCTGCATCCCCTTAACAATCTGTTAATAATATTTTCAATCAATCAATCAATTCAATCAATCAATTCAAAAACACAGTCTTGTAACTCCATTTCCCTAGTACCTACACACACACCAAACTTTCCACATTTCTTCCTATCCATATCCTGCTTCTAATTACAAAAGGGTTTGTTGATATATCATTCATAGCCGGGTTTATAGTACATTTTATATTTATATTATATATTTATATATTTTTTTATGACTTCTGTGAAAAGTTTCTCTTTGAATGTATCAACAAAATGAACCCAAGTTTTTGAATCTGGCATTATCCATGTTGGTTTTGTTTATTTGTTATTACACTTGCAATAGATTTTTTCTTAGTTTTCATATACATAACAAACTGGGAAGGTTTCATAGTGATATCTATTCAAATAAAATAAAAATAGCCTATTAGGGGGTACTGCCGCGCCTTAAAAGTTACTCAAAACACACACACACACACACACACAAAATAAATAAATCAATCAAGTCAGCCATATGGTGCAAACAAGCAAACCTGCTGTTTTTTGTATCCCTGACAGATAACAAAT
>NC_140169.1:76569003-76639003 GCF_963971535.1 Notolepis coatsorum | reverse complement strand
AAGATCATGTTCTGACATTGAAGATGCAGAGGAAGCTTCATTGGAGGAAGCGCTGACAATAAGAGAGGTTGACATGAATCTAACATTACAGGCCATCAATAAGAGACTTGATAAACTGGATATGTTGGACTTGATGATGCAGGAAATTAAGAGCCTCAAAGAAAGCTTGGAGTTCAGTCAGAGACAAATTGATGAGCTGGTCAAGGATAATGCTGAGCTGAAAGGAAAGGTGGAATACATGGGAAACAAAGTAGACATAATTGAGATAGACAACAGGAAGTTGAAGGAATCTCTTCTGGATGTACAGTGTAGGTCTATGCAAGACAATCTGGTTTTTACAGGGATAGCAGAGAAGGAGAGCAAAGACTGTGAAACAGTCATAAGGGAGTTTATGTCAGACCAGCTAAGACTGCCTAGGGACACTGTTCAGAACATCACATTCTCTAGAGTACACAGAATGGGAAAACCCTCAGGGGACAGACCACGGGCAATAGTGGCTCGTTTTGAGCATCACCAGCAGAAGGAGCTTGTCAAGGGTAGGGGCAGGGAGTTAAAGAACACCACCTTTGGCATGAACGACCAATTTCCTCCCGAGATCAATGGAAGACGTAAGCTATTATATCCTATCATGAAAGAACATCGAAGCCTAAACAAACGTGTCGGTGGATAGACTATATGTAACGGTTGTCATCTGGTCAGAGATTGAAGAGACGGAACTGCTTTCGACTGTTTATTGCCTATAAAAAGACATGAAATAGAAACAGCTGTAGTGTTTTCTTGGTCACTGTACATCTGGTAGACCTCAAGCAGACCGGTACAACACTGCTCTTTTATAATGTCTCAATGACACAGTATTTATAAAAGTACATGTATTTTACATTCTCATAACAATTAAAATAACAAACCCACTACCCAACACACAGTATAATACCATTAAGTCTATTAACCAAATTGGTAAACTTGCACGACCTGCTGGACATAGCAGGAAGTGCATCAGTATATCCCCAACATATAATGACGTCGAATATAACATGTTTGCATTACGTATGAAGCCACATACCTATAAAAAGACATGAAATAGAAACAGCTGTAGTGTTTTCTTGGTCACTGTACATCTGGTAGACCTGCATGTGTAACATAAAACGGTACATTAGACTTCCTTCTCAAGATTATTGTACAAAGAAAGTATTCGCGCCATAACACGTTCCTCCAGTTACAACATTTGCAAACGCAACACACATACAGAACCAATACCAGCGGTCAAACCAACACAGCTATCATTACGTTATGTAATACAGTGAGCATTATGCACTAGGTTACTGCAGTTTAATGTTTAGACAAATTCTAACCAGAGAAATTAGTGAATTAGCAGAGCTACACTTCAATGAGGAACCTACCTCAAGCAGACCGGTACAACACTGCTGGATAGATACGGTGTCCCCACAGGGACATGCAGCGCGATATACAATGACCTCAACACGTCACCAGGTGGCTCCCAAAACAATATGGTATGATGTTTCTCAATTTAGATAAAATTCACATGCAAACAAATATCATTTCTAACTCCGTTACACCCACCCCCACTGAATTTTGGCGACATTGAGCACCAACCACGTACTACCTACTAAAGGCACAGTACAACACAATCACACACACACTGGGTCTTCAAAATAACAAAACCAACTCAAAGTATCCCATAAGGATGAAGTGGTATGAGAACAACGCTCTCAATCCAGCTACTGGCGGTAGGGTGCCTTGTACACCCCACAAGACCCTCATACACTGTGTAGTATAAGCCCATGAAAATAAATCATCCGAACATAAAAAAAAAATTATGTAAGATAAATTACTCTGGACTGTCAAAACCTAGAACAAGGACCCTGTGTCGCGAACAACATCCTGCCTTGACATGGTCTGTATTAACCTGCTAACTGGTTTGATAAGGCGGCCAAATCTAGACCGAGCCTGATCAGTGTGCACGGGTGGACTCTGTATGTCACTGCACTGCACATTTCTCGCCCTATCAGTCCGTGTCACAGTGTCAAGTGAAGGATCCGCCTGCACTCTGTGTACAGAACTGTCAGCATCAACAGTGACGTTCACTGGTCCATAGTCACAGCTCACAGACCGAACCTCCATCTGGCCCTCAGGTCCCTCTGAGATGTCTCGAGACACAGAGGCTGCACTGCTTATGTCTGTAATGTCGGCCTGCGAAAGACTAGGAACGGACAATTGCGTAATCCAGTCACGGGTCCTTCCTTCAGAGTCCACAGATGCTGGGCCAGTCAAGAGATCCCCACTCCCTTCCTCAGAGATGTTCTCTGTGTTCTCCCCCACACCGTCGACACTTGGAATGGACGATTGGGTCTCAGGCATGGATGAGGCAAGGTCGGACACTTCACTCATGTCATCCACAGGGATAAAATTGACAAGCATCAGCAGGTTCCTATGGACCACCTTCTCACGTCCAGCAACTGTGTCACAGATCCTGTACGTATGTGTCTCAGCATTCATGCCCACCACAGTGTAGATGGTTGATTCCCATCGATCAGCGACTTTCCTCTTCCCCCTTTCCCTCCTGTTCGCCAAGAGCACCCTGTCGCCGACCTCAATGTCAGACCCCTTCACTTTCCTGTTGTAGAGCCGAGCATGCCTGTTCTGCTCCTTCGTGGCATGTTCCTGGGCAATGGCCATGGCCTCCCTCAGATCTTTAGTGAGAGATTCTACATACTTGTCATAACTCGTCACACATGAGTCATTCAAGACGGTTCGGAAGAGGACATCTACAGGTAGACGGGGAATGCGGCCAAACATGAGATAAAAGGGGGCGTATCCCGTCGTCTCATGGACCGTACAGTTGTACATGAATGTCAACGTCTGCAAACGCCGTGGCCAGTCAGCCTTTGCTTCAGGTGTCAATGCACGGATCATCCCACCCAGGGTCCTGTTGAATCGTTCCACACTACCATTTCCCATTGGATGGTAGGGTGTTGTGTGCGACTTCCTGACACCTGAAACTCTGAGAAGCTCACTGATTAGCTGACTCTCAAAGTTGGCCCCTTGGTCGCTGTGGATCCGCTCTGGGAACCCGAAGACACAGAAATATCTGTCCCAGAGGACTCTCGCCACTTGCTTGGCTGACTGGTTTCTACAGGAAAACGCCTGAGCCATCCTCGTAAAGTGATCGGTCACCACCAAGACATCGACTGACTTGTTTCTGGAATCTTCAGCCGACCAAAAGTCGATGCAGACAAGCTGCAGCGGTCTGGTTGATGTTATACTCTCTAAGGGAGCTCTCCCCTCAGGTTCGACTGTCTTGCTGACGATGCATCGCTGACAGTGGCGCACATGGTCTTTCACATCCCTGTCAAGGTTTAGCCAGAAGAACCTTTGTCTGGTTAAACTGAGACTCCTGAACTGGCCCTGATGTCCTGCATCATCATGAACACCCTTCAGAACCTCAACCTTGAGTGAATCAGGCACGACATACTGAGACCGCCTTGCCTTGGTGATCTGGTCTCTTGAAACTCTGTACAGCACACCATTGCTCACAGCGAGCTTCTCCCAGTGCTTCAAGTATCTCATGACTGTGACAGACTCTTTCACTCTTTCTCTCCTGGAAGGTCTCCGACATCTCTCCACGTAATACAAGACACGGGAAACGGTTCTGTCTTCCAACTGCCTATCACGGAGGTCCCTCTCTGTGTGGGCAGGCAAAGAGTCTTGTCCAGGCGGAACCAACTGAGGCAAATACTGCAGCACTGCCACAGCACGAGCCCTTGAACCAGCCTCCCATTCCACATGTGATTGTACAACAGCAGACACATCTTCCATCTCAATGGATTGAGTATGCATGTGAATGGGACTGCATGAGGCCTGAGCATCGACACTCATCGGGGGGTGTTCCCTGTGACCACTGGAAACCCGAAAGGCATCTTGAACAGAGCCACTCGACATATCCCTGACTTGGGACAGGAGACTCAGGTAGGGCTCTTCCAGCAACCTATGACCAACACTGTCCTTAACAAACGGCACACGGCTCAGGGCATCAGCCACAACGTTCAGCCGGCCTGGCACATACTTGATGTCAAAGTCGTAGCTTGCCAATTTAGCTACCCAGCGCTGTTCACAACAGTCCAGCTTCGGCTTTGTCATTATGTGAGTCAGCGGGTTGTTGTCAGTCCAAATTGTAAACTTGTGGCCCTTCAGCCAGTGACTAAACTTGTCACAGACTGACCACTTCAAGGCCAGAAACTCCAAACGATGAGCTGGATAGTTCTTTTGAGACTGAGACAAGGACTTGCTGGCGAACGCAATAGGCCTGGCTCTGGTTTCGCCTTCCTGGACTTGTGACAGGACAGCACCAATACCATCCAGGGATGCATCCGTCGACAGCATGAAGGGGCGGCTGAAGTCAGGGTGAGCCAGGACCACTGTGTTAACAAGGGATGTCTTCAGCTTCTCAAAAGCCTGTTCCTGGTCTGAGGTCCAGTCAGAGGCTCTCAACTTCTTGTTCGACAGTCTGTACTTCCCCTCCTTCCCTTTTCTTCTCTCGCCCTTTAACAGAGAGAAGAGAGGCTTGGCGACGGCAGAGTATCTGGGAATGAAGTGCTGGTAATAGTTGATCATCCCCAAAAACGATCTTATCCGCTTCTGTGATGGGTTCACCCCATTGGGCTCCATGAGGTCAGCACTCGTCATTTTTGCAATGCTCTCAACCTTGCTGCGGTCTGTTGACACGCCCTTCTCATCTATTATGTGACCGAGAAATTTCACAGACCTTCTAAGGAAGAAGCATTTCTTTGGGGCCAACTTCAGGTTATGACCACGCAGTCTGTCGAACACCATTTTAAGGCGCCCCAAGGCAGTCTCCTCATCTGGAGCAAACACCAACAAGTCATCCAAGTAGCACAGTAAACTCAAGTAGTTCTGGTCCCCGAAGATACTGGTCATCATGCGCATAAAGCTCCCGGGGCTATTGCAGAGGCCCTGCGGAAGGCGGTTGTACTCATACAAGCCCATGGGCGTGGTGAAGGCTGAGTACTTTCTGTCGTCCTCATGTAATGGCATGTTATAGAACCCGGAGGTCAAGTCCATTGTACTGAAGAAACAGTTGCCACCAAGCGCAGCCAGGCAATCCGCCTGGTGAGGGAGAGGATGAGCGTCCTTTAGGGTCCTCTTGTTCAGCCAACGGAAATCCGTACACACACGGAGATCGCCATTCTTTTTCCACACAAGTACCAGAGGAGACGCGTATTCACTGGTGGACTTTCGGATGATCTCCTTCTCCTCCATCTCACTCAGTACCCGGCGTAATATCTGATACTGGCCGGGGGGAACCCGCCTGAATGGGAGCCGGAATGGTCTGTGGTCAGAGAGGTGAATGCGGTGTACGAAGTCCTTCGCTTCTCCACAGTCAAGATGGTGGCGTGAGAAGATGTCCTCATACCGCACAATCAGGTCAGCCATCTCCTGTTTCCAGCTCTCTGATACATCACAAGACTGGACGTCGAGACTGCTCAACCCAACTGACTCAAGTTTGTCATCAGTGGAACGTACCTCGGCAGAGGCGGGCATCTCCACTTGAGTGCAACTGACCAGGGGGACCTTTGGAGGGTCAGCGACATCCATGTCCTCAAGCGCCATGCAGGAGAAGACGTCGGCCAGCTTTGCATTACGCCTCACCAACACGGGCCTGTCAGAAGTATTGATGAGCTTCAGTGGGACCCATCTGTCTCCCCACAATGGAGTAACAATCCTTGCTACCAAAACTCCCCTCGGGGCCGAACGAGCAGATGTGGGCTCTGTCATTACGGTGCTGCCCGGAGATACAACAGTGTCTTTAGGTAGTTTTCCCCATACGAGATATTCACGGCCAGGTTCAAGGCAAACAGCTGAATTGCACCTCACAGTGCCAACTTTGTCCGGCACGTCCTGACCTCTCCACGGACTCAGACCAGAGAGCATAGATAGGAACTGTTCAGATTCTTGATCTTTGGCAGTGCAGGGGTCGGATACAGCTTTCCAGTAGGAATCGCACAGCTTAGACTGACGAAGGACATGCTTAATAACATTAGTCCCCAGTATCAACTCATCATGCTGTCCCTGAACAACGAGCGTGGGGACCGACATCTTACAGCCATACACTTCCATCTCCACATCGAAGGCAGACTTTGGCGTGACACGACGTCCACCACATCCAACAAGGACCACGTTCACATTGATCTGGTTGTGCTCAGTTATCACTCCAGCCTCCCTCAGCTTCATCTCTGCTGCCTCGCTGATGCTACAAGCCATGGACCCGCTGTCCAGCATGCCACCCAGCGTTGTTGTACCACCCACACCCACAGGTGTATAAAAAAGACTGTCACTGCTGCTAATCCTGTGTATGTTCTGATACACAACAACTTCTGAGTCATCACTTGAATCCTTCACAGACGTATAAACCGTCTCAGCATCAGATATATAACTAGTTTGGGAGTTCACGACGGGACCTGTACTGCCTCCCTTCACATACAGGTCAGTTAGTTTCCCCCAAACTGAGGTTGGGAGGACTTATTGGCCTGACAGTCCCTCTTTGTATGCCCAGGGGCCAGACAGGCGAAACACAGCCTCTCATTCATGCAGTGTGAAATGGTGCTATGACTAGAGTCATCACAGACCCGACAAGCTTGCTCCCTGGGACGTCCCCCTCCAGGGGTACGCGGGAACCTCCCACCACGCATTGGCGTAGCGACATTGCGCTGCTGCATTTTCTCCATCATCCCCTGAAATATGTCCACCATACGGCTAAGAAGCCTCTCCTCCGACTGCTGGAGATTCTGACCGACAACTGCCGTAGAGGTGGGGCGTGGGACATGGCAGAACTCTCCTTGAACTGGGACAGAACCAGGAGAGGGGTAAGGAGTATGACACTCCTGGTGTTGGGCTTGAAGAGAGAGAGAGATAGGACTCTGGGTGTGGCACTGCTCAGGTACTGACAAACTGGCTGGTGATGAGCTAGACTGCTCATGGAGGACAGTGGTGGTGTGACTCTTTAACTGCACAGCCCCACTAACTCTGCTGCTAGCCCTCAACTCCCTTTGGTAATCATCAATCCTCATCTGCACATCTCGTGAGGTCCATTCATGGATTGGCTTACATTTCAGAGTGTAGGATAACTCTGGGTCAGGACAATGTTTCACAAACATGAGCGCCACCTCATCACTCATGTTCCCTGCTTGCTTGCCCTGTCTGTCCAGACCCTCAATAGCTAGGTCTGCTGCCTTGTTCAATCTAATCCAGTAATCGACTGGGTTTTCTCTGGGTTTGGGCAGGGTGGCATAGAAGTCTGAAAGAGGGAGACATGAGGATGCATCACTGAAGTACTGAAGGAGGATATTGTAAATCAGCCCAGGGTCTCTATTGGCATTAAGTGATGGATCACTACGTAGGCCGATCCTCACAACATCTCTAGCTTTACCCCTTAACCGACTCAGAATTTCCTCAGCCTGCTCAAGCATAGGTATCGCCTGTTTCCTGAGATGAGACTTAGTCATGTCAATCCACTCCTGAACTGAACACTTATCAGAACCGTCACCTCTGAATGTCTGGGGTTCTCTGTCTGGCCTAACCTGAACTGTCACATGTGGGGCTTCCTGCCTGGTAGCTTCCCTGTGCGTATCCTGACGTGAAGTATTCTGGAGATCGCCACTCATGTTTATTACACCAGATGACATAAACTTTGCGACTATAGACTCGCCAATCTGGGCACCTAACTGCCCTACCATGTCTGTGAGGTTGTTCATAGCATCAGCATCACTACTAGGTGTAGAAGTGTGAGGACCCTCCCCCATGACCTGCCCAACAGGGGCACAACCTGGGCTCTGACTCAACCCTGTACCCCTACCGCTGTCAGCCATGGACCGGGAATGCCCCACCCCCCCATCAAACTTCCTGGTGACATCGCTGCCTTCAGCATAGCCACTCAACGCCAAACCTCTTCCCATCGATAGGACTGGGCTGGCAAAAGTATCCACCCTATCGTCATCAACTCCCCCCTCAGACATTGCAAGTACTCGCGTTGTGTTAAACTACGGAATATCAAATGAAAAGAAAGAAAATAAAGAAAAATAAATAAAGAAAAAGAAAATTATAATCAAAATAATAATTATATATATATTTTTTCTTTCTTTTTAACAAAACAAAACAAAACTAATCGTCACTCTATGTATGGGAGTGAAAACACTTCGCTCTGACCAATATACTAGTTACAGATCTGACCACACACTGATCTTGTACACTGGACAGCCACACAGCATCCACGGCGATCGGCGTCGAGCTGATCTTGAAGATCCAGAAGGTCACGGCACCAGTGTAACGGTTGTCATCTGGTCAGAGATTGAAGAGACGGAACTGCTTTCGACTGTTTATTGCCTATAAAAAGACATGAAATAGAAACAGCTGTAGTGTTTTCTTGGTCACTGTACATCTGGTAGACCTCAAGCAGACCGGTACAACACTGCTCTTTTATAATGTCTCAATGACACAGTATTTATAAAAGTACATGTATTTTACATTCTCATAACAATTAAAATAACAAACCCACTACCCAACACACAGTATAATACCATTAAGTCTATTAACCAAATTGGTAAACTTGCACGACCTGCTGGACATAGCAGGAAGTGCATCAGTATATCCCCAACATATAATGACGTCGAATATAACATGTTTGCATTACGTATGAAGCCACATACCTATAAAAAGACATGAAATAGAAACAGCTGTAGTGTTTTCTTGGTCACTGTACATCTGGTAGACCTGCATGTGTAACATAAAACGGTACATTAGACTTCCTTCTCAAGATTATTGTACAAAGAAAGTATTCGCGCCATAACACGTTCCTCCAGTTACAACATTTGCAAACGCAACACACATACAGAACCAATACCAGCGGTCAAACCAACACAGCTATCATTACGTTATGTAATACAGTGAGCATTATGCACTAGGTTACTGCAGTTTAATGTTTAGACAAATTCTAACCAGAGAAATTAGTGAATTAGCAGAGCTACACTTCAATGAGGAACCTACCTCAAGCAGACCGGTACAACACTGCTGGATAGATACGGTGTCCCCACAGGGACATGCAGCGCGATATACAATGACCTCAACACGTCACCAGGTGGCTCCCAAAACAATATGGTATGATGTTTCTCAATTTAGATAAAATTCACATGCAAACAAATATCATTTCTAACTCCGTTACATATATATCAACAACCAACTGTTTAGGGACTCCAGTATCACTCCCTGGTTATTCTGAAACCCATTGAGACTATTGCTTTATGGTCGGTAGGCCTACTGATACTTCCTGTATTAAGCTAGGCTTGCATAAAGGTTTGGTTATAGCTCATATCAATGTGTGTAGCCTGAGAAATAAGATACAATAACTTCCTTACAATAACCATATAATATATAAATAGCCAACTAATAGGAAATAGGAGTAATTCCAGATATTGATACATACATTGATGAATACAAAAACGGGGCGTATGGCAAAACTTATTTTATAAACGGAAAGGTCAAAATAAACACAACACATGATGTATTCTTAATCTTACTAATAGGCTACATAAAAGCCTAAGAACAGTTTAATAAACCAATCATATGGCGAATCGACATGGGTTTAATGCGTACACCCCCCTCCCCCCCAGTATCCACCCCCCTCCCCCCCTGTAGAGGACGAGACGTGCGGTGACCGGAAGCCCGCTCTTCGTCAGCGCGTCGTAGCCGGCCCCCTCCACCACCAGGAGTCTGAGGGGCGACACGCTCCTCTTCATCATCGCCACCACCTCCTCGAAGAACTCCCTCTCCATGTTGCGTCCGTTCACCTCCACCACGTCTGGCCCGAGCCCGCTGGCACCACCTGGTGGACGGAACAGTTTGAAAAGTGGATTGAAAAGTTTATTAACAGATTGCAGAATGGGTACAGTACAGTACAGCTCAATACATACAATTGTTAAGAGGATGCAGACCTGAGAAAGACTGATGAATGAATTGAAAATGGGGGACCCTGTAAACAAGACGAAAGTATTTCTCTGGGCTGCCATCCCTTAACAATTGTGTATTGAGCTGTACTGTACTGTACCCATTGATTGATTGATTGAAAAGTTTATTAACAGATTGCAGAATGGGTACAGTACAGTACAGCTCAACAATACACAGAGCAGAGAGACTTTCGTCTTGTTTACATCAGGGTCCCCCATTTTCAATTCATCATAACATTATGACATACACGACATACAGATAGACAGTACTGCTACATCTATACATTTATGACATACCAGATTTGCAAATACAGTACTGTTTGTGATACAAAAAGTGTCCAGAAAAAGAGTGTATATACATACATACTTCCTTAACTGTCTCAGGTGGTAGAGGCGCTGCTTCACCTTCTTTACGACTGAGTCTAATAATAATAATAATAATAATTTAGGACCTGCTCAGAGGTCATCAATCGGCACACATGCGATGCATGCATGCAATTCGTATCTGCGATTAACCCATCCCATCGTCCTTCCCCCCCAAGGGCAGCCGGGAGCAGACGGGCGTCAACGTGAACCGCGCCAGGGGACCAATCCAAGTGCTCCTGTCCGTCTTCGTCAAGGACGCCACAGCGTTAGCGATCTGTTGTTGTGCATGTTTTTCCATTGGGTTTATCTTATCGGGGGGGAAACCCTTGCGAGCACATGCAAACATGCAAACTCCACACAGAAAGGCCCGGGAGATACCCCACCTGGGTAACTGGCATCATGGAAACCTGGTCCCCAAGCGGGAATCGAACCCTGGACCTTCTTGCTGTGAGGCGACAGTGTTAACCACTACACCACCATGCCGCTATCGTCTATGTGTGTTGTCCATGTCAGGTCCTCTGAGATGTGGACCCCCAGGTACTTGAAGCTGCTCACCCTGTCCACGGTAGCCCCGTTTATAACATTACATATCTAATATATTGTATAACATTACATCTCTAACATACTGTAGTATTATAACATTACATGTCTAATATATTATATAACATTACATCTCTACCTACTGTAGTAGTTTAAGTAACAGGACATGTCTAACTCATCTCTGTTCGCCTGTCTTCCTCTTGTATAGCTGGGCATATCTCCACTGTTGTTCCATGAGGTCTACCTGCCAAAGAAGGACGACGGGGTAAAGACCGTGTCCCGCCGCCTGGACGACCAGAAGGGACACGGAGGCAGAGAGGACGGGGTAAAGACCGTGTCCCGCCGCCTGGACAACCAGAAGGGACACGGAGGCAGAGAGGACGGGGTAAAGACCGTGTCCCGCCGCCTGGACGACCAGAAGGGACACGGAGGCAGAGAGGACGGGGTAAAGACCGTGTCCCACCGCCTGGACGACCAGAAGGGACACAGAGGCAGAGAGGACGGGGTAAAGACCGTGTCCCACCGCCTGGACGACCAGAAGGGACACGGAGGCAGAGAGGACGGGGTAAAGACCGTGTCCCACCGCCTGGACGACCAGAAGGGACACGGAGGCAGATAGGACGGGGTAAAGACCGTGTCCCACCGCCTGGACGACCAGAAGGGACACGGAGGCAGAGAGGACGGGGTAAAGACCGTGTCCCGCCGCCTGGACGACCAGAAGGGACACGGAGGCAGAGAGGACGGGGTGAAGACCGTGTCCCGCCGCCTGGACGACCAGAAGGGACACGGAGGCAGAGAGGACGGGGTAAAGACCGTGTCCCGCCGCCTGGACAACCAGAAGGGACACGGAGGCAGAGAGGACGGGGTAAAGACCGTGTCCCGCCACCTGGACGACCAGAAGGGACACGGAGGCAGAGAGGACGGGGTAAAGACCGTGTCCCACCGCCTGGACGACCAGAAGGGACACAGAGGCAGAGAGGACGGGGTAAAGACCGTGTCCCACCGCCTGGACGACCAGAAGGGACACGGAGGCAGAGAGGACGGGGTAAAGACCGTGTCCCACCGCCTGGACGACCAGAAGGGACACGGAGGCAGATAGGACGGGGTAAAGACCGTGTCCCACCGCCTGGACGACCAGAAGGGACACGGAGGCAGAGAGGACGGGGTAAAGACCGTGTCCCGCCGCCTGGACGACCAGAAGGGACACGGAGGCAGAGAGGACGGGGTAAAGACCGTGTCCCACCGCCTGGACGACCAGAAGGGACACGGAGGCAGAGAGGACGGGGTGAAGACCGTGTCCCGCCGCCTGGATGACCAGAACGGACACGGAGGCAGAGAGGACGTCTCCCTCCCCTGTCCCCGACTCTGTGTCCTGGACCGAGAGGAGACCGGGTTCGGGTTCCACCTGGGCTGTGTTCAGGATGAGCCCGGGACATTCATTAGCCAGGTACTCCATACTATAGGGATGCACCGATCCGACTCTTTCAGTCCCGATACTGATACCGATATACCTGGGCTTTGGGTATCGGCCGATACCGAGTACCGATCCGATACCCATTGTTCAATTAATAAACTGTATGCCTCACTGTGTGGAAGAGACTGGGATCATTCTTTTGTGCAAGGCAACATCAGGCTTGACATAGATATAAATGTACTGAATTGTTATTTATTATTAAATTAAATATAAACATATAAAAAACAATAAAAATATATATATTTATAGTGTCAACGATACCCGATCTAGCTATTTTCGGGGCCGATATCCGATATCAATATCGGATCGGTGCATCCCTACTCCATACTGTTATACTGGATCTATAATGGATGCCTTTTATATAGTGATGCACCGATGTGAAAATTGTGGCCGATACCGATAACCGATATTAATATTGCTGTTCTGGCCGATACCGATATTTACCGATGTCGATATCTCTGTATAGAAAACACTTTTTTATGATAATCAAATAAAGAGCTATTTTCCAAAACGCATAATTTTTTTTACTTTTGTAACTTATTTTCAGAAATGACTGATATTTTGAAACTATTTAAGGCCAAAACATGTAAGAAGTGTGTCGACGATATATCGGCCGATATATCGTGCATCACTACTTTTATACCAAGAATGATCTAACGTCATAATGAATATATACATTAAATCGTAAATGGTGCATTTATATAGCAGCTTTTATCCAAAGCGCTTTACAATTTTTGTTCCTCCACATTCACACACCGCCGGCAGAGGCGACCACGCAAGGTGCCAACCTGCTCATCGGGAGCAGTTAGGGGTTAAGCGTCTTGCTCTTGTTTTTTTATTTTAAACAATATTTTCTATTGGGTTTTACAGTACACAAGTCAGGTTTTCATTGCCATCAATTATTTGACTTGACAAAGGCCACAGGCCGAAACGTTGTGTTATAGTATATTAAACTTGGGAACACGGCAGACGGTGTGCTGACTTTTTTTCCCACAACTTTACATATCTATTTGAGTCGAGCACCCGTGACTATACTTGGGATGTGTGTGAGTCTTTTCTACTACGTTTACTACTATGCACTCAACACTGCAGCACCCAAGTTTCAGCACTGTTTGATGAACATTGTTACTCAGCTGTAAGAGTTGTACCCTTTGTGGTAAATTCCCAACCTAGAATTCCCAACATAGATCTCATGATCAAACTAATGTGTAGAAATACTTGGCCCTCAAACAATAATTCATAGATTGTGTGTGTGTTTACATAGACTGATTGCCATTGTGGGCACACAGAGGTCGATTTACATATGGAGTGAGTGGTCAAATAATTCTATTTACGACAGGAACCCAAGGGCCATCTGCTATGCCCTGGGAAGAGTTTAAGACAATGGGCTCTGTAGATCAGGAACAAAAGACCAACTGATCACGTAAACATGTTATCTCGCTGGAAGTCTCCTGTGACACACACAGACACACACACACATAGTCACACACACACACACACACCCACACACATAGTCACACACACACACACACACACACACACACACACACACACACACACACACACACACACACACACACACACACACATTCACACATACACATACACACACACACACACACAGAGGAGACCACTATTGCTGTAACTAAATGTATGTTTAAATCCTTAATTTGAGCTCCAAACAAGCTGTAACTATTTCCTGGTATATTGTACTTATAATCTTGAATTCTGAAGTCATTGAAGTAAGTTCAAATATAATTAGGTTTGGTCATACTTAAATTAGGTAATTAGTTAATGTGTCTGTTCTGTTTTCATTTATGTTCAATATGATTAATTGATTGTTCTATCCTCTTGATCTATGGTATTGATTTGTATTCTATTCTATCCAGTTCTAATTTAATCTGTTATTCAGTTATAGTCTATTCAGTTTATAAAATATTGATGTAAGCTAACAGAATGATTAGATTTGGTAGCAATTTATTGAAAGTCAGCAGACGTTGTGGTAAAGCAAGAATATATCTGGGTTTATGTGAAGGGGGTTGGCCTATTAAGCCAAACCCCTATTTTTCAAATGCAAGCTTAGCAGGCCTGGGATTGGAGGAAAGAATTTGGTGATGTCATTCTGATGACATCACAGGATCCTGCAGGTTTTTGGCTATAAGATCTGGGTGTGATGGGGGGGAAAAGGACTCTGAACAACCCAACCACAGGACAAGACCTCTACCCGCTCATCCACAAGGCAGCAGGCGGCCAACAAAGGAACTTTTTGGAGGGAAAAACCAACTCTTTGTTATCAAGCAGAGAACAAAGACTTTCAACCATTTTATCAACTAGCTTTCTTCTTTAGTCTGGTTGTATCACTTACGGCATAGGGTTTGTGATCACAACTATAGCATTTCTTTATTTGTAATTTGTATCAACTCATAACTTTGATTAAACAACTGTTATATAACCCTTTTCCTCCTAATTCCTTCTGCCTGCACCGCTGAAAGAAGAGTAGTTCTTCTAAGAAGCTTTGTAAGATTTAAATCACAACGCAGAGCACGACGATTAAAGCTAGGAAGTTACTACATTTGGTGCCGGACTTTAGAATCAGAGCGCTCGTTTTGTCACCACAACAAAAGATTTTTTTTTCTTTCTTCACGCCGATCAACGAGGAAAACAACTGGTCGATCGATCGTCTTCAAGTGACTGGAGAGGTTACTAAGAGGTGAGTGTGATGATGTATTTGAGTGCTCTATTCGAACCATGGAGGGGGTTGCTAAGAATTTAACCTCATGTAAGCATGAAGTAAAGAAATAATTGAATTGAATGTTCTGGTTGGAAAGGGCAGCTCTATGAACGGCGTGCGTGGTATGTTCTATAGTAGAGCTAAAGCACAGGAAACGGAGCACCGTTGCCATTCAGAACATTCAAGTCAGTTATGGTGGAGGTCGACACCGCCGGACTGGTTCGCGAGATAGGTTATAGGGCGTCGTAGCGCGACAGGCTGAGGTTCTCCAGGCCAGGGAACCACAATAGTCCTGTGTGCGGGCGATAGGTGCGCTGCCCGAGAGATTACCGGATCCCTAGAAGGTGATGCTTGGGTCAGGAGGCGCGATTATTAAGGAATGATTTGTATGTTCTGACTGGTAAGCGCAGCTCTATAAATGGGGTGCGTTGTATGTTCTATAGTAGGGCTTAAGCACGGGGAATATGGGGAGAGAAAACGGAGCGCTGTTACCATTCAGAACATACAAATTGAGCGGGTGAGTATAGTGGAACCTTCGGGACCAGGGGGTGGCGTGCGGAGTTACAGGCCTATACGTGGCTATTTGATAGAAGCGGGGTCTGGATTCGTGCTCAAAGTTAAACCATGGTACGTGTGCGGCAGACCAAAGGGTCTAGTTTAACTTTGTGCACAGCAGGCGTGTTAATTAGACTGCGTTAGGCTGTAACAAAAAATAGTACTTAATGAAAAGTCGAAACGATATGGTAAGCTTAAACATGCAGTATGGAAGTGTGTGCGATTTCGTTTAGTCTGGTGTTTACTAGTCGCGCTGCTGTGCGGCGTTCGAGAGACGGTAATGTGCGTAAATGCTGATTTTGTATTTTTTATTTGTGTTAGGAAGCGTGTATGAATGTATGGTTGGCGAATGGCTATGGTTAGTTGGCGAATGGCTATGGTTAGGAGTGATTGGTGGTACGTGTGAGAGTATAGTTGTATTATTATGTAATTTAAGTCACCGGTTGGCCGTGGGGAAATGTAATGGTAACGCCGGTTTTCCGGGGCCCGTGGAACGCAGCAGCAGTTAGCTGTTGTATTAGCCTCTGTGGCGCCGGAGGATACGGCAGGACAAATAGGCATAGGTTCAAATGTATAAGGTCGATCGATAGTGCCTTGCGATTACGGGGATGTGTAAGGCACTTAAAAGTTTTCATATTCGTGGCGGATAAAATGGCTATATAATGTTTTAGGGAAATGGGATTATATGTTGCGGGGACCCGACCCGGAAGTCGTTCTAAGCTCGCCGGTGATGGCGACGGAGGGGTCAAATTAGTGTTTTGCTGTTATGTTTTTATATTTCTATTTAGATCACTGCACTGGCGTTTTGAGGGAAATAGGATTCTGTTGTGGGGAATGTGGTGTTATATTAACATTGCGAGCAGACGGCCCGCGCGGCGGGACGGGTCGATGGGTCGTTGGGATGGGATCATGGGTGAAGCTAAGCTAATGCTACCTAGCCGCGCTAACGGCTAAAATGGTCGCCGGTTGTGGCGTCGTAAGGGTGCGCGGTCTGACGGCCCGCGACGTGGCTAACGAAGCTAAGCTAACTGTGCTGACGTCATGGCATGACGGGGCTCTCGGGATGTCTCGCGAGGGGGCGTCCATCTTAGCAGGGGCGCCGGCGTCCATCTTGGGAGGGCACCAAGCGTCCATTGTTAAGGGGAGGGTGGAGTTTATTTAGGAATACGATAGGGGGCGGAAGAGGACAGGATGAATATTTTTGGATTCTGCTCACAGAACGTTTTCATTAGGGGGTTAGTGTGCTGGTAAAGTGAGGTTGGATTGTTGTGTTTTAATCTGGCGGTGGATTGTGGGGCCTTGGCCCCCCTCCCCCTCGTACACTCCCTCTCACCTTCCCCCCCTCTCTCCCTCTCCCTTTCACCTCCCCTTCCTCTCTCTCTCTCCCCTCCCCTTCCGCTCTCTCTCTCCCCTCCCCTTCCTCTCTCTCTCTCCCCTCCCCTTCCTCTCTCTCTCTCCCCTCCCCTTCCTCTCTCTCTCTCCCCTCCCCTTCCTCTCTCTCTCCCCTCCCCTTTCTCTCTCTCTCTCTCCCCTTCCTCTCTCTCTCTCCCCTCCCCTTCCTCTCTCTCTCTCCCCTCCCCTTCCTCTCTTTCTCTCCCCTCCCCTTCCTCTCTCTCTCTCCCCTCCCCTTCCTCTCTCTCTCTCCCCTCCCCTTCCTCTCTCTCCCCTCCTCTTCCGCTCTCTCTCTCCCCTCCCCTTCCTCTCTCTCTCTCCCCTCCCCTTCCTCTCTCTCTCTCCCCTCCCCTTCCTCTCTCTCTCTCCCCTCCACTTCCTCTCTCTCTCCCCTCCCCTTCCTCTCTCCCCTCCTCTTCCTCTCTCTCTCCCCTCCTCTTCCTCTCTCACCCCCCTCCCCTTCCTCTCTCTCTCTCCCCTCCCCTTCCTCTCTCTCTCTCCCCTCCCCTTCCTCTCTCTCTCTCTCCCCTTCCCTTCCTCTCTCTCTCTCCCCTCCCCTTCCTCTCTCTCTCTCCCCTCCCCTTCCTCTCTCTCTCTCCCCTCCTCTTCCTCTCTCACCCCCTCCTCTTCCTCTCTCTCTTCCCTCCTCTTTCTCTCTCTCTCCCCTCCTCTTCCTCTCCATCTCCCCTCCTCTTCCTCTCTCTCCCCCTTTTCTCTGTTTCTAGCTTTCTTGCTGTTCTCTCTCTCTTCCTCCTTCTCAAATAGGAGGCGTTTGGGCAGTGCAGAGTATGGCATATAGTGTAATGTGTTTTATGGGTTATCCAAAGACCCCCCCCCCCCCTCGGCCCCCCCGAAACGCTCTCTCTTTCTCTCCTAGTTTGGGCCTGTATATAAATATGTATTTTTTTTTTATGGGTTTCAAACGCAGTGTAGTGCTAGGTATATTGTTTATTGCTGTTTACTGTAGGGTTCAAAGGCGGGTTGGTTGAGTTTGGGACTTATTATGCGTATGTTGTTGTTCCGTATTCAGTTTTATTGTTATTTTTAGGGAATTTCTAGTGCTGGCAGTGGTATTGGCTGGCGTTGGGGCTACGCTTTGGTCGACAAGGCGCTCGTACTTCTTTCCTTGCATTTGGACAAGCTCCGGCTGGTAAGGCGGGGGCTCCATGTCAGTATTTTTGTGTGGCGTTCATGTTGGTGGGCCGTAAGTCGGGGCATAATTACTCTGCTCGGCTGCGCCTGCGATGGGGGTGTGGGTAGACAGTTCGTCGTGGCTCACTGTCTGCCTCCACGCTTTGACGGGGATGCGCTGTGTGCGACTCGTCGGTGCTCGCTGCCGCACTGCGCACATTTTTCATTTTAACAGGGGTACGGGGACTGCTAAACGTCGTGGCGGGGGTGGGCTCGCTGTCTGCCACCACGCATTAACGGGGGTGCGCTATACGTGCACTCGTCAAAGGCTCGCTGCCACACTACGCGCGTCGAATTATATTGTGTGTGGGTATTTGGGTGACTGGTTACGGTGGTTGAGTGGTGTCAGAGGTGCGGTATGTGTGTGGCAGTGGTTGTGAGTGGTATGATCTTTGGATATCCTTGAGTAGGGGGCCCGGGGTTTCGCGTCCCAGGTTCGAAACTGGGGGTGATGCCGTGGGCCACAGGACGAGTTGGCCAGTGGAATGTCATTGGTCGGCAGGATTTTCAATGTGGGGATGGTGTCGGCGCCTGTGGTTATGAACGGGTTGTGTGACACTGTTCTAAATGCACGGGGACTTCGGTGACATAAGGCACTGGAAATTGATTTCTGTTCCCGTGAGAAGCGCGTTATTTAACACCTAAAGGGTTAGGTGTTACGGGGGAGATATAGTAACTGTGTGAGAAATTATGAATGGAAAATATGTATGTTACTGATATGTATAATGTAATATGAGCGAAATACATACTAGGCTTTCACGGACAGAAATAAATATAGTTACAAATACACATAGTAATTTGCAAATAACAATTAGAGTAAAAGTGAGATTATTCACCTAAAATTACCATGTCCAATACAGATGTTTAGAAATGATAGGCTGTAAATAACAAATTTCTGATTGACCAACAGAAGGAAACGGCTGATGCAAAATAAGTTCCCCGGAGTTGTATTAAGGAGGATCATGACAACAGGATTGAGAGTCTGGTTTTCCAATGGAGACAACTGGAAAAAGATTAAGGCTGTGTCATTGATAAATCAAAAACGAAAATTGCACAAATGCTCTCAAGTGATCTTAGTATAGGAGATGCCCGACATTCCATGCTTAAAGACAAATGATGGATTGTGAATGGGAAATGTCACTGATAATTAAGTGTATTTTTTGCTTCTCTCTTCACAGCTGCTCCGGGACGGATGGCCAGCGCTGACAATTCCGAACCCCAACAGGGAAATCAAAGAGACTGTTGACAGTCAGGGGGTATAGTATCACAAGAGCGAGTTATCAATTCCTGTTTACACCAATATAGAAGTGTGAGTGAAATTAACTCAAGTTTGGTAAAAATAGTTTGAATACAGAGAAACTTGCTTTCCAAACGGTGACGTTACGAGTGTTTGAAGACAGGTGAGAATGGAAAATACACAGATAGGAGCAACCGGAGGGTTAGATGCACTGACCATAGAAAGGGTAGACAATCTGTCTATTTCAACGACTGGAGATGTCACAATAAAAGTGACGAAAAGATGGCCAAAGAGATTCAGGCCATTACAGAACCTTGTAGTTAAAGGAGGCCGGTATAGAATGCGTACCCAAATCAAGATAATGCCGATAACCTCTGCAGACATTACATTGACCGAATTGGACGTTAACTTGATTGACTGGAATGTGATCGACTCCCCTCTAGTGTCCAGTGTGACGGAGGGACTGGAAATAATGTCTTTTACTCCGCCACAGGGAGTCGTTGCAGCAAGCGACCCAGAGACAACTGTATTACCCGAGTCGATCCACGCTGAAGTGTCCGTTGCAGATGACTGCCAGTTAAAGACGTGCCTCCCTCTCGAACAACAGCTAGCCGAGGCTAGACAGGTAGTGGACTATCTCCAAGGCCTAATCCAGTCCACACAGCCCGGAGGGGAGACAGGTTCCAATGGAGGACCAGATGGCCAGAGACGGGCCCAGTTGGGGCCACAAGGGGGTCCTGCGCCGGAACAACAACAAACCCCAATAGGACCACCCACGGGGTGGCAACCACGAGGAAGAGGTGGAGGCAGAGGCAGGAATCCGAATGGCTACCGTGTGCGGCGGGTGCAGTGTTGGGCGTGTGGGACTCTCGGACACATTTCTCGGGACTGTGCAGAGCGGGACCATCTATCCACAACAGGAGGCCCTCGATGTCCAGGACCCCCGCAGCACCAAGGCCAAGATGAGAGGCGGAGCCCAGCAATGGGGAGTCAAGCCGCCAGCACTGAGATGGGGAAAGAGGCGGCGCCTTATAAGACAACAGGGCGTGTTTGTACAGAAACAGGTGGCGGGCCCCTCCCAACAACGGGCCCCTCTCAAGGAACTGTGACTGGACCAAATAGGTACGTGGCTTTCTCCTCCGAACAGGCTCCAGGGAACCATGGCGATGATGGCATACCGCCAGGACATGCTCGGGGCCCGATGACCCCAGTGTCATCCGGTCACAGGCGACTGACCCACCGGGTCCCACAACCCGGGGGAGACCGCCAGTGTTGTTGGATCTGTGGAGTGAAAGGTCATTTTCAAAGGTCATGTCTGCAGAGGCCACCGGCAGAATAAAAATATATGCAACTGACTAGGGTAGAGGTGGGATATATTGAATGATAAAATATGCTCCTAATTAGATTAGAATAAAAATAGAATAAAAAATAAATAGAGGTGTTAGGTGATTAGATTATGAATGAAAGTTACTAAAAACGGATGTATGAGTGACTGACAAATGCATGAACTAATCAGACTAACCAGAGGATCAAATTCAATATTAGACAGTGTGATGATGTGACACTGCGGCAGCTAGTGATCAGTAAATTATCCATGCTTGGTCAACATTCAGATTGATCAAAGGGTGGACTGCATGATTAAGAAATTAAAAAGACTCATAGTTGTTTCTAGTATTTTATAGTATTGATAGAAGCGTATTAATAGTTATGAGCAATAGATATAGGTGTTTATTTACTTTTATTTTTACTTCTCTTTTCTAGTGTGTTACGAGCAATTCCTGACTTAGGCCGGGAGCGTTCATTTTGTTTATTCATTTGATTTCCCTTTTTTGTTTCTTAGTTAATACGGGGGTGCATAAGCCTCTAGATCAGTGGGGCCCAACCAGTCGATCGCGATCGACAGGTAGATCGCGGGCTGATTTCAAGTAGATCTTGATTAATAAAATTCGATTATAAAAAAAAAAAAAAAAAAAAAAAAATTTGCTGAATCAACTCTTCCTCTCCTTGTTAACTACAACAAGCAATGCTGTTTGTTATTTAAGATGAGGTCAGACTCGGCACTGACAGATTTGTGTTCATTATGCTGCTTTTATAAAGCCTCAAATGACGGCTTACAATATACAATTTTGGCTGGTAGCTCTCGGGCTAGGTGGTAAATAAAAAAGTAGATCTTGGTTCAAAAAAGGTTGGACACCCCTGCTCTAGATGATAGGTTAAAAATGAGCTCAGAAGAAAAAAGAAAAAGCTTTTCTTTGTGTGTTTTGTTTTCTGTTTTCTTTCTTTCTGTATATTTTTCTTAGGGTACCTGGCAAGCTGGGAGTGATCTCGACACATCAGGACAGGGTAGTATATGTCTGTAAAATGGACTGGGAACAAAGTGAAGGAACATGAGCTAGTTATGGATTTTTGTTCTCCGCCCATTGAATACCCGGTTTTAGGGGCTGGGGGTGTGTCGTGATTGGTGAAAGTGTTGGGAAGCATGATTCTCTGTACATTAATGAAGCTCAATAGGTTTGGTCGCTATTGGCCAAATTAGTCTTGTGTAGGGTGTGAACATGTGCAATTGATAATTGGCTTGTGGTGTGGGAGATGTGTGTTTAAGGCGGACTGTGATTTGTTGCCATACACACAGGTTACTGGGAGAGTGGATGTGTCAGTGCTGACCGTCCGGTCCGGGTGCGGCTGTTCAAAGGACGGAGGTAACGATGTTTGAATGTGTATTCCACATCGAGAGGTGGAGGAGTATACTGTTTTGACAGCATAATATAATGAGAGCCATGTGAATTTTTCAGAATTTTGAAATTTTATGATCTAGAAGCCATGAAATATATAGATAAATGATTTGGAAAAGAAAGTTGTCAAAGCTCAGACCAGTAAAGAGAGTCTGAGGGAGGAAAATTATGGATTCTCAATCAATTGTTGTGGTAGAAGTGACCTGCACTGTCCCCCGAAGCGATATATATTCACTGCAGGATACGGATGGGAGATTGGGGAGACAACAGTCATCAGAGTGTGGTACAAGGAAGACAAGGACTCCATCGGTACTGTTGATCCAGGACACTGGCTAGTGTCTACCCAGCGGTTCCATGGGGAACCACAACACTGCGGAGAACCAGGAGACGCCTACCTCTCGGGCCGGGAGAGTCTCGGCCAACGCAGTGACCGAGTCTTGAGGCTTCAGAGGGAAACGACAGGCAACCAACGAGGAGACAGGCGGCTAGGCCTCAGCAACAACTCCAGCTGTCAACAGAAGCAAGGCCTCAACTATTGACCAGGGGGTCAACAAGCGAAGGGTGGAGCTGCTATCGCCCCTATCAACGACCAGGCGGAGGGGAGGAGAAACAAACCTCTTCCACTAATCCGAGGGTCAACGGGGGTTGGGCAGCCAGCGATGACCTCCTCACAGCCGTGACAGCGACACCCGAGGAAAGAGCTCCGGGTTCAACTGAACCAGCAATACAGCAGGGGGTCCTACCCCCTAATAGAGGTCAACACGAGTCAAGATGTGCTCGACAGAAGATGGAGTGTGATGAGAAAGGCAATTTGCTTTCTAAATTCCACCTCCCAGAATGGGGAGTTGCACCCAGCAGTCGTGATACTGCACCAGCTCTGAGCAATAAAGAGGAGGCCGGGTCAAATCTAGAAAACATAGACCCCCCTCCTCAATGCTCCAAGTCAGAATTTGACAACTCACAGTTGAAACCAATGGAAATTGATCTTGGTACGAGAACAGGTTGTTAAAGACTGTGCACACGATCACAAAAACTGAAATTGCTAATTAGAATTTTAGGATCTGAGTGTGGCAAACCATATATATGTTATCCTAATATGATTTAAAATGTTTTAAGTATTATCTAGATAGTAGTGTGTAGAGATTGATATCTATGTTTGACATATTAAGGATAGGTAAACTATCCAAGTGGGGAACTGTGGTAAATTCCCAACCTAGAATTCCCAACATAGATCTCATGATCAAACTAATGTGTAGAAATACTTGGCCCTCAAACAATAATTCATAGATTGTGTGTGTGTTTACATAGACTGATTGCCATTGTGGGCACACAGAGGTCGATTTACATATGGAGTGAGTGGTCAAATAATTCTATTTACGACAGGAACCCAAGGGCCATCTGCTATGCCCTGGGAAGAGTTTAAGACAATGGGCTCTGTAGATCAGGAACAAAAGACCAACTGATCACGTAAACATGTTATCTCGCTGGAAGTCTCCTGTGACACACACAGACACACACACACATAGTCACACACACACACACACACCCACACACATAGTCACACACACACACACACACACACACACACACACACACACACACACACACACATTCACACATACACATTTTAATACTTTATTTGGTTCCACAAATTATATTACATAAACAGGGAATCAAATGTATCGGGGCCAAGCAGCACTGAACACTTAAGGGTACACATAGCACCTCCTTCTCCACGTGGCTAAGCTGCCAATAATAGCTGAGACAGAGCAATATTTGGCAATTTGTTTGGCTTTTCTTTTAGACATTGCAGCAATTCTCAGACCGGTCATGGTGGATTTGTGTACATGGCCAAGACTTCCGAACACAAGTACACCATATCTACACCTATACCCAAGGTCAGTCATCACACTGAGCAGTGGTTGGTATTTGATATACTTGTCCCGGAAGGCCTGGTCCATGTACAGGTCAAAGGTACAGCCTACTTCTATGACCAGCACCTCTCCGTGGCTGGTGTCAACAAAAACAACGTCCGGTGTATTGGGTATGTTAGCAAAAACATCGTTGGTAAGGCCAAACCACTCTGGTTTTACTCTGGCATGTTTGTACATTGTTGCACTAGCTGGTGATATGTTCCGTACCGCATCAGACACAATGTCCACAATACGGTCATGACGAGCGATGTACAGGTGTTTGTATGCATTACATCCGTTTGTTATGTGTGCAATGGATTCTAGGTGTTGTGAATCCTGATGGTTTAAACAGAATGGACTGTGAGTTTGAGGATACCAAGTGGACAGATTGTATTGGGTGGGTAATACCTGCAGTCTTGCTTTGATGGTAAATTTTAAAACATCCTCACCAACAGCGGCGTTCTTATACACTGAGTGTGAGACTGAGTGGTCAGCAAACTCCAAACAAGCTAGTTTGCCCTGTAGTCTGAGTCCACACCAGTGCTGCCTGATCTCAGACTGCTTCATGCTAAGCAGAACCCTCCTTGCAGAGTCTCTGTGCAGTTCGACAGTCTCTTCCTGCGGTGTTGTGATGTTGGCCTTCACAACCACACAGGGGTCTGTGATAAGTTCATCAGAGACAGGGACTTCAGTCTGTGTGTTGGTGGGTTTTGTCCATTTCAGCTGAACTCCAGTCTGGTTGCAGAGGTCATTGAGATCTGGCCAGTCAGACCAGACCCCGAAGCCCTTGGCCCGAGAGTCCAGTTTCCCAGAGTCTTTCTTCCTGAAGCCGAGGAAGTTATTCTGGTCTGCGGTGGCCAGGGGGATCTTCCTTCTGCGTAGATCCAGCAGGAGAGAGGCCCTGGCCATTTCTCTGACGGTGACATCATCATTGTTAAGCATGTGGAGCAGGTGGGCTAGCCTGGTGGCGATGTAGGTCCACTCGACATTGGGGACTCCCAGCCCTCCCTCTCCACATGGGAGAAAGATCATGCCCCGTGTGGAGTGTGTGTTGAGGCCTACCCACTTTCTGACCAGCTGAACAGTTTTGTTTGTCATTTCTCTCAGTGCCTTGAGAGGGATGTGTACATTGGCAAAAAGGTGTTGGATTTTAGCCAGAGCCACCTCTCTCACAGCCTGGAACTTCATGATGACGGGGAGGGGGGACAGGTCAATCAGGTGTAGACGATGGAGAAACTCTGTAGTGAGCTCCTCGACCTGCTCCCCCCACTCTCCAGCGATGTTAAACCTGTGGCCAAGGTATGGGTAGGTCTCATTACGGGAATACACCTTGATGGGTTGGCCCATTACAAGAAAGGAGGGGGGCTTGTCGTTCTTGGCCTTATACCAGCGGTTGCCTCCACTGCGGCGCTCATGGAGTACGGCGCACTTGGCTTGCTTCACCTCCAGCCCTGACCACTGGAGGAACTCATCAGTGCGTGCCAGCATGTTAATGATGACATCTTCCTGTCGTGATGACACCTGCACGTCGTCCGCGTATCCCTGAACAGGATTTGGGGATCGGGCATGCAGAGGAGCGCACTGGTAAATCCACTTCATCCACTGGTTGAGTGCTAGGATGAAGTTCACGGCACTCCAGGGACAGCCAGTTTTTATTCCCACCTTCAGTGCAATCGGCTCTGTGAGCTGCTGCCCACAGATAACTTGGATAAATGAACCTTGGTATACACTGGATACAATATTCACAAAAGGCTGAGGCAGGTGTATTTCCTCTAATGTTTTTAACATCACCTCATGGGAGAGTGTACCAAATGCGTCTCTAAAGTCCAAAAACACTGTGTAGAATTTGGATGATTCATGTTTGAAATCGTCTATTCCGGTTTTTAAGCAAAACACATGTTCGTTCATTCCCTGTCTGTTGATATAAGCTTTCTGATGGGGGGAGAGAATCCCTGTATCCACCAGCCAGGGTAAGATGCGGGTGAGTAGGCACTTCATAAAAACTTTATATATAGTGGGCAATAGTGAAATGTCACGCCAAGTGGAAGGATCATCTGGGATATTTTCCTTTTTTGGTATTCTATGGATGAGGGCCCCTTTCCATGAATCAGGCACCTTCTCATTGATCAGGCAGGCATTGAAGATATGTGTGAGTGTCTGTGTTGACGTGGGCCTGGTAGCTCTCAACGTCTCATAGATGACCCCATCAGATCCACTAGCCTTGTTATTGGGAAGAGAAGTCAGAACTGTATCCACTTCTTCTGTTGTAAAATCATGGGTGTCTGGGAAATAGCCTGGCTCTATTTTGTCAATGGAATTGCACCAAGGGGGCGTGGCCAGGGGAGTGACAGCGCTTGGTGCAGTTTGACATTTGGCTTTATAGTAGTTATACACATTGGTTGTATCACTAACAGTGGGGGGGGTTTCGGGAAAACAGCTATTATTCAAAATGATATTGATTGCCTTTGACTTGCGATGTTGCCAGAGGAATGCCAGCTTGGTCATGGAAACTTTTCTTTTCTGTCGATGTGTCTCTGTCCCAGAGGCGCGCAACGCTGGTTGTATTCTCTCACGGATGAAGCAGAGCTGCGTTTCTATCCAATGTGTCAGAGAGTCAGGTGTTAGGTCCACTGGGAAATCGGCAGAGAGAGGGAATTTCTTCAGGATTCTAGCGACATACTTTAGAAGCTGGAATCCGTACGGACGCGCGTTTCCTTGCGTCGCGGAGAATATTCCATTCTTAAAAAAAACGCTGATCAGGATAGACACCAGTCTGCCCCACTTCTCTGCGCCTCCGGGAGTAACAGCAAAGTTCGATCTTACCTGGAGCAGTTTTGTGTCCAGTGTCCCCCTGTACGCTCTTTCATGTCTCTGGAAAGTAATCCACTCGCAATCTGTCATTGGTCGCACGTATTGCTCGAAGTCCACACAAACATCTCCAGCCGGTGTTGGGCTCGGGTCGCAGACGTTCAGATGTTGTTTGTAGACTCGCCCGCTGTTCAGGGCTTGTTTAAAGGCCAATCTTAGTGTGGTAACGAGGCACATGCTTATCAAAAGCATCCAGTGCATCTTTATGTCCCGACTGCAATAACGGTGGCAGTTACAACGGGTGTATGTGAGCTTAGATGTTAAAAATCATGAGCGCATTCGTCTCACCACTGACACACACACACACACACACACACACACACACACAGAGGAGACCACTATTGCTGTAACTAAATGTATGTTTAAATCCTTAATTTGAGCTCCAAACAAGCTGTAACTATTTCCTGGTATATTGTACTTATAATCTTGAATTCTGAAGTCATTGAAGTAAGTTCAAATATAATTAGGTTTGGTCATACTTAAATTAGGTAATTAGTTAATGTGTCTGTTCTGTTTTCATTTATGTTCAATATGATTAATTGATTGTTCTATCCTCTTGATCTATGGTATTGATTTGTATTCTATTCTATCCAGTTCTAATTTAATCTGTTATTCAGTTATAGTCTATTCAGTTTATAAAATATTGATGTAAGCTAACAGAATGATTAGATTTGGTAGCAATTTATTGAAAGTCAGCAGACGTTGTGGTAAAGCAAGAATATATCTGGGTTTATGTGAAGGGGGTTGGCCTATTAAGCCAAACCCCTATTTTTCAAATGCAAGCTTAGCAGGCCTGGGATTGGAGGAAAGAATTTGGTGATGTCATTCTGATGACATCACAGGATCCTGCAGGTTTTTGGCTATAAGATCTGGGTGTGATGGGGGGGAAAAGGACTCTGAACAACCCAACCACAGGACAAGACCTCTACCCGCTCATCCACAAGGCAGCAGGCGGCCAACAAAGGAACTTTTTGGAGGGAAAAACCAACTCTTTGTTATCAAGCAGAGAACAAAGACTTTCAACCATTTTATCAACTAGCTTTCTTCTTTAGTCTGGTTGTATCACTTACGGCATAGGGTTTGTGATCACAACTATAGCATTTCTTTATTTGTAATTTGTATCAACTCATAACTTTGATTAAACAACTGTTATATAACCCTTTTCCTCCTAATTCCTTCTGCCTGCACCGCTGAAAGAAGAGTAGTTCTTCTAAGAAGCTTTGTAAGATTTAAATCACAACGCAGAGCACGACGATTAAAGATAGGAAGTTACTACACCTTCCTTCCTGCTGACTTGGATAAAAACGTTCAGCTAAATGACTAAATGTCAATGAGCGGTGTATATATTTTCTGTTAGGATCTCTGTTTAAAGTACTGTATATTTGCATATCTTGTGTGTCAAATGTAACAGTACTATATACCTGTATGTCATGTATGTCATGATATATATCTCCTGTATATCTGTATGTCGTGTATGTCATAAATGTCACTATGAATTGAAAATGGGGGACCCTGATGTAAACAAGGCGAAAGTCTTTCTCTGGTCTGCATCCCCTTAACAATTGTGTGTATTGAGCCGTACTGTATTGTACCCATTCTGCAACCTGTTAATAACATTTCAATCAATCAATCAATCAATCAATCAATCAATCAATCAATCAATCAATCAATCAATCAATCAATCAGCTCTGAGTGCAGCTCTGTGTTCCGTCCACCAGGTGGTGCCAGCGGGCTCGGGCCAGACGTGGTGGAGGTGAACGGACGCAACGTGGAGAGGGAGTTCTTCGAGGAGGTGGTGGCGATGATGAAGAGGAGCGTGTCGCCCCTCAGACTCCTGGTGGTGGAGGGGGGCGGCTACGACGCACTGACGAAGAGCGGGCTTCCGGTCACCGCACGTCTCGTCCTCTACAGGGGGGGAGGGGGGTGGATACTGGGGGGGAGGGGGGTGTATGCATTAAACCCATGTCGATTCGCCATATGATTGGTTTATTAAACTGTTCTTAGGCTTTGTTCTTAGGCTTTTATGTAGCCTATTAGTAAGATTAAGAATACATCATGTGTTGTGTTTATTTTGACCTTTCCGTTTATAAAATAAAAGTTTTGCCATACGCCACGTTTTTGTATTCATCAATGTATATATCAATATCTGGAATTACTCCTATTTCCTATTAGTTGGCTATTTATATATTGGTTATTGTAAGGAAGTTATTGTATCTTATTTCTCAGGCTACACACATTGATATGAGCTATAACCAAACCTTTATGCAAGCCTAGCTTAATACAGGAAGTATCAGTAGGCCTACCGACCATAAAGCAATAGTCTCAATGGGTTTCAGAATAACCAGGGAGTGATACTGGAGTCCCTAAACAGTTGGTTGTTGATATAATAGTCTATCCACCGACACGTTTGTTTAGGCTTCGATGTTCTTTCATGATAGGATATAATAGCTTACGTCTTCCATTGATCTCGGGAGGAAATTGGTCGTTCATGCCAAAGGTGGTGTTCTTTAACTCCCTGCCCCTACCCTTGACAAGCTCCTTCTGCTGGTGATGCTCAAAACGAGCCACTATTGCCCGTGGTCTGTCCCCTGAGGGTTTTCCCATTCTGTGTACTCTAGAGAATGTGATGTTCTGAACAGTGTCCCTAGGCAGTCTTAGCTGGTCTGACATAAACTCCCTTATGACTGTTTCACAGTCTTTGCTCTCCTTCTCTGCTATCCCTGTAAAAACCAGATTGTCTTGCATAGACCTACACTGTACATCCAGAAGAGATTCCTTCAACTTCCTGTTGTCTATCTCAATTATGTCTACTTTGTTTCCCATGTATTCCACCTTTCCTTTCAGCTCAGCATTATCCTTGACCAGCTCATCAATTTGTCTCTGACTGAACTCCAAGCTTTCTTTGAGGCTCTTAATTTCCTGCATCATCAAGTCCAACATATCCAGTTTATCAAGTCTCTTATTGATGGCCTGTAATGTTAGATTCATGTCAACCTCTCTTATTGTCAGCGCTTCCTCCAATGAAGCTTCCTCTGCATCTTCAATGTCAGAACATGATCTTTTACTCAGTTTGGGCTTAATACAGTCTGTAATATTCTGTGACTTTATATATAATACAATATATACATACATGAACAACACATTTAACACTGTACATAACAGAATATTTTAAATAAAGTGCATGATGAGTGGTAACAGTGATTATCAAGTCCAGGTAAGTGCATGGTGCACGTGAGGGGACAGTCAATGAGCGTTTAACAGTCTGACTGCTTGGGGGAAAAAGCTGTTCTTAAATCTTGAACTCTTGGCATGTATGGACCGGTATCTCCTCCCTGGGGGAAGGAGCTGAAAGAGGTGATGTGCTGGGTGAGACTGGTCCTTGATTTCAAGTCAAGTCAAGAGTTTTAATTGTCACGGCATACAGGTATACAATGAAATGCGGGGTGATGATACACTTGGAGCGGTGGAGGCAGCAGGAGGTGAAGACGGAGGTGATGTTTGGTAGAGGAGTCCCGACGATCCTGCCTGCCGCCTTCACCACCCTCTGTAGAGCCTCTTGCTCTGCCTTTGTGCAGCTGGAGAACCACACAGACACACCGTAGGTCAGCACACTCTCTATAGTTACTGTCTGTACAATACTGCTGTAGGCCTATAATACTTATGTAAATAAGTAAGGCAATTGAAATATATCTGCAGTACAGCTCAATACACACAATTGTTAAGGGGATGCAGACCAGAGAAAGACTTCCATTTTCAATTCATCATAAATGTACAGTTCCCTCCCCCTTGTATATATTTACTGTATGTCACAAATGTAACAGTACTGCATGGTCTGCATCCCCTTAACAATAGTGTGTATTGAGCTGTACTGCATTCTGCAATCTGTTAATAAAGTTTTCAATCAATCAATCAATCAATCAATCCGGGCCTGTGACGTCACTGTACCCATTCTGCAATCTGTTAATAAAGTTTTCAATCAATCAATTAATCAATCAATCAATCAATCAATCCGGGCCTGTGACGTCACTGTACCTGTTGTGAAGGATCAGATTAAACCAAATATATATATTTATTTATGGATATATATTTAATAGTATTTGTATATCGTTTGATATCCCTTGTATATTCCTTGTACATATACACTGAATATCCCTTTAGTCTACTAACAGCCCATAATAGTTTCATTCTCTCATTGGACAAGAACTTGGCGCCAGCAGCCAAGCCCCTTGGTTCAAGTTCAATCGTGCCGACGAACATGTCGTTACTAGCCCGGTTCCGCGTAGGAATACGTCTGGCGAAATACGAATGGTACTATTTGTTCACAGCGCATATATATATGGCGCAAGTAAAGTAGAACTTTTTTTTAGTCCCTTAGCCCTTAGTTCTTTACCCTCCAACCTAGTGGCAAGACGTTAAGCCTCACCCACGATACACGTGTGGTGCAGTATGGTCAACTTGGCCTCAGAATGGCATTGAGACATCGTGTGGATTAATAGTTGAATTGTCATAGTTTGGCACTATACCGTCGAGTGGGACGTATTTCTATTAAGTTAATAATAGTCTATTATGTATGGTGCATCGTTCGGTTAGAGTTATACAGTGAGTAGTACCCCCATCGTTTCCTCGCGTTATCTAGAGTCTTAACCAGGCTGGGCAGACCACGTGTGGTGCTTTCATCCAAGGAGTTCTGGGCTAGGACGAGTGGACCTGCACATTGGATTACCTTACCCGGACGACGGCGAGCCCTACACGGCTTGGATTATCTACTTGCTTTGGGTGCTTTGATTTATGCCATGGATAACAGCCAACACTGGTGAGTGTTGGAACTACCCCCCGAGAGGAGTCCAGGTGAGACGGCGCTCTACCCCGAGTGAGGTCGCCTCACGTCTCTTCGTTGTGGACCGGCAGCTACCGTCTACAAGAGGGCCCAACTGTATTCATCTGTGGACCAAGGTTCTGTGGGCACCGTGTTCAGCACTCTGAATTCTCCCAAGAAATCGTTGGCCAGATGGGATATCGCCGGCGGCTCTCCTAACCCCCCCCCCCCCTACTGACTTACAACCAGCAGGACCCCCCTTTAGTATATCCAGCTATAATCATTAAGTACCATCGCTATAGTTCCCTAAAGAACCAGGTTGTATACTTGCTTCCTGCGTAACCAGAGATTGGACATTCAATGTTGATTTGCCTACGAATACTCATTTGCCTTACAAGTGCATTCAAATCATAAATGTCATTACGTGAACGTTGTATATACCCTTTGCTATATATTAAATATTCGACGGATACATTTGTGTGGACTTGGTTTCATGGTGGGAAAGTGTTCATCATATCTATATCATGTACTGTGTGGCCAGTAGTTAAAGTACATAAAGCGGTAGTGGTTTAATGATACCATACTTATCAATACAGTCAGGGAATTGTACCCCTCAGTTACAATTGGTCCTTCGAGCCGGAGGGTAACTAGTGTAATATTAATATAGTGTTATTAATATTGAAATGGCCTATGATGAACACTCCACGAAACGGTCCTCCTAACGTAGAACGCCCGCGGCGCAGACGACAGACACCTCAGTACTTAGAGGATTACGCTGTCAGTCAACTACCTAGCCTTCGACAAACGGTAAACGCGGTAAAAGTAGAAAGTAAAATTATGTCTGACCTTAACGACCAGGTTACCCCGACCACAGAGGCCCTAGTGGGTTCTAATGTAACTGACCAAGCTCACGGTGGGGACCAGGAGGGAGCTGACATGCCTTTACCCCCCGCCAATACCGAAGAAGTAGTCCCCGACCAGCCCCGGGAGGAAGACAACCCTACAGAGAGAGAACTCTGCACGGAACAAGATGAGGAGAGCGCCGAGGAGATAGAGCTCCAGGACTCCCCAACGAGTACAGCCAGGAGCGGCTCACCTCTACAACCGTCTTCCCCCAGCGAAGCGGAGAGGATGCTATCACAGGCGTTCCTCGTCAGCCTGACAGCCTCTACCGAACGCGATCGACTCCAGGGTGAACGCGATCGACTTCAGGGTGAACGCGATCGACTCCAGACGCAGCAACGGAGCGAAGAAGAGCGCATACGCCTGGAGATGAGACGCCTTCAGACGGAAGAGAATATGGCAAGAGACCGAGCAGACACCCAGCGTGCCGCTGCCGGTGCCCAAAGAGAAACAGAGCGCGACCTCGCTCTCATCCAGCGCGAAACCGAGCGCGACAGACTACAGGGCGAGCGCGACAGACTACAAGGCGAGCGCGACAGACTACAAGCGCAGCTAATGGAGCAGTTGATCACCAAGGCAACACCCTCTCCCTCCGCCAGGGGTTCAAGGAACTCGTCGAGACAACAGTCAAGGGCAGCATCCCCTAACCGAGCAAGCGACCCTGAACTTGACCAACAGACCAAGCCTATACCCCCCGCAGACCCCCTTCCCCGACCGGTCCAAGCGAGACCCAGCTACAAGGAAGGAGCGGCATACACTGCGGAGAAGCTAAATAAACGACTACAGGATCTAGAGGACCTGATAGAAGAAGAAGAGGGAGAGGAGGAGAACCAAGCCCGACGACAGCACAGTACTCCACCGGACCAGGAGGTCCAGTACAGCCCAGGCTATACCCCCGCGGCGCTGCGCTACAGACCCCCGACTCTATTCACGGGTGAGCATGACGCACGACCAGCCCCGAGGAATAGCACCTGGACCAGCGGGCCATGGTACCCTGCCGGTACCAGCCCACAGAGAGGCGCAAGAGGAGACTCGCATAGGAGGCCTCTCCCCCAACGCTCGCCGATGTATCAGCCATCCACGGCGTCATACATTGGTACACCGACGTTTCCAGACTTCACCTATGAGAATCGAGCACAGTACACGGAGCTCCGGATGTGCTTAGAGACAATGATGGTGGATGTCGCTGATGAACGCCACAAGTATGCAATATTACTGAAGCACCTGAAAGTACCCCGAGCGCACAATATAGCGCTAGCCTATGCCACCTCTACGACCCCATACACCGCGGCTCTAGCAGCGCTGGACCAGAGATATGGACGTATATGGGATTACGTAATCCAAGAGATAAGGCATATTGACCGCCTACCCCCAGCAACAGACAATCGCTCATTAGACGACCTGTCTATAAAAGTGCAGTCCCTGGTAGGGATCCTGGGAGCGCAACGAGAAAAGGGTATGCACGAGCTATACGCCAACTCTAACGTCGAGAGGATTTTAGAGAAGCTGCCAGCCGCCAGACAAGAGCGCTTTAGGCGGCAGAGAGACCACCGTGATCCTAACGGTCCCGAACCATCCCTCCTCGATCTAGCCGACTTCCTGGCGAGAGAAGTCAGCAGCCTACGACTGGATACGTTCGTGCGGAGCACACCAAGCTCCAGAGAGGGACCCAGGAGAATAAACGATGGAAGAAGATCGGTGACTGTCATGCACCAATCAGAATCAGTACCGAGCCGTAAGAACCACAGTACCCCCTCGAGAAAAGAGAAGTGGAAGATGGTGTGCCCGTACTGCGAGAAGGAACACTGGCTGTCACAATGTGACCTGTTCACAAAGATGAATGCAGAAGAAGTGAGTCAATGGATAAAGTCCAACAGGCGCTGTTACCGATGTGCGCGCTGTCACATGGCAGCCGAGTGCCGCCTAAAGAAGAGGTGCAGTCGGTGTGACGGAGCCCACCTAGATGTCCTACACGACAGTAACAGAAGAAAGCCTGCACCTGCACCATCGAGCAGCACAAAGGCAAGTGTCATGTACATTGACCCCGCCAGCAGCAGCGGCGCCCAAGTGCTCTTAAAGGTAGTCCGTGTAACATTGAGCTACCAAGATAAAGTCATGGACACTTACGCCGTCCTTGATGACGGGTCAGAGAAGACCCTTCTGCTCGCGTCCGCTGCGGCCCAGCTGGGACTGCGGGGGAGCGAGAACCAAATGACGATTCGGACAATAAGAAGAGATTTGAAGACGATAAAAGGCGAGAATGTCTCCTTCACTATCGCAGCAAGCGGGCAGCCAGAGCGACGGTATAGGATTACAAATGCTTTCACCAGCCAAGAAATAGGACTATCACAGTACACCTACCCCATCGCCAAACTGATGGATAAATATGTGCACCTGCGTCAACTACCTATCCCGCTCATAGACGGCGCCACCCCGACCCTGCTGATAGGCTCCGACCATGCAGACCTCATAGTCCCGATAGACCGGGTCCATACAGGACCCAGAGGCTGTCCTGCAGCAGTCGAGACCCGCCTAGGATGGACACTACAAGGCCCCCTCGCTAAATCTCTTAACCGAACAGCAGCCACTAGCTGCCTCCACTCCAGAGTGACAGAAGAAGACACCACTCTCCTGCAGCATGTCGAGAGGCTATGGACACTAGAGACAATGCCCTTTAAGAACGAAAAGAAAGACATCCGTTCTAAAGAAGACATTTACGCCATAAACCTCCTCGAGCAGGGGACAAAGAGAGTCACAGTCAGCGGAGTGATGAGATACGCAACTCCACTCCTGAGGCGAGAGGGAATGCCCACCTTTCACGCAAAGAAAGACGCTACGGAGCGGTATCTATTGAACACAGAGCGGCGCCTAGCCAAAGACCCCGCTCAAGAGAGTGTGTACCGCGCTGAGATTGAGAAGCTAATCACAGCGGGACACGTGACAAAGATTGACATTAAAGAGGCCGATCAGACAACCGAATCATGGTACGTGCCGCACCACAAGGTCCACCACAACGGCAAGGATCGCATTGTGTTTAACTGCAGCTACCAGATCGGATCCCAAAATCTGAATAAAGAGCTCTTGCCCGGCCCCACACTCGGCCCCTCTCTACTAGGCGTGCTACTACGCTTCCGCCAGGACAAGGTGGCTATCAGCGGGGATATCAAAGGGATGTTCCTGCAGGTGAGACTAGTGGAGGAGGACAAGCCCCTGCTGCGGTTCCTATGGAGAGAGAGGATCGGAGATGAGCACCCCGCCATCTATCAATGGGAAGTCCTCCCTTTCGGAACTACATGCAGCCCGTGCTGTGCTACATTTGCACTACAGAAACACGTCGCAGAGGACCCAGCAGCAGATGAAGAGGTCCGACACAGTGTGAAGAACAGTTTCTACGTGGACAACTGTTTACAAAGCGTTTCGACTCAAGAAGAAGCCGAGGCTCTCCTACTCAAGCTACGCGCCTCCCTGATCAAAGGCGGCTTTGATCTCAGGCAGTGGGCCAGCAGCGACCCGCACGTATTGCGCAGCCTCTCCCCCGCGGACAAGGCTGCCAGCAGCGAGACCTGGATGGCGACAATCCCAGGAGAAGCCCAAGAAATGACACTAGGACTAGTCTGGTGCTTCAAAACAGACTCGCTCCACTATAGACACAAACCCCTGACCACGGAGCAGGGAAGGTCGACGGCGATACCGACCACCAGACGGAGTGTGTACAGAACACTCGCCAGACAATATGACCCGTTGGGATGTATTCTACCTTACACCACCAGGGCAAAGATGATTGTACGAGCACTATGGGACAAGGACCAGGGCTGGGACGACCCAATACCCGCACCCCTTGCCTCCACATGGAGAGAGTGGGAGACGGAACTCCGCTCACTCCCAGGCGTCAATATACGCCGCAGCTACTTCCCACCCACAGTGAGGCCAGAGACATGCAAGATGGATCTACACGTCTTCAGCGACGCCTCCGAAGTAGCCTATGGATCAGTGGCCTACTTGCGTGCCCAAGAGAAGGGAGGAGAGATACACACCGCCTTCATCCTGGCTCGCTCAAGAATAGCCCCACGAAAGCAACAATCTATCCCGCGTCTAGAGCTCTGCGCAGCCCTAGCAGGAGCGCATCTAGCCACGTTAATCCAACGTGAACTCACCCTACAGAGTGCGCAACTAAAGACATTTCTGTGGCACCACCCAGAGATTCAGCCCACTGCCGACATTTCAGCAGCTGACTACGAAGAAGCAGAACTTCTTCTACTACAACGAGCCCAGAGAGACTCGTTCCCCGACGAGCTAGACTGTCTACAGGGAGGAAAGCCCGTCCCATCAGACAGCAGATTGCTCCACCTGGCACCCGAGAGCGACGCCCATAATCTCATCAGAGTGGGTGGTCGTCTGCGGAGGGCCCCCAATCTACCGGATGACGTTAAGTACCCGATAGTCTTGAACAGCCGACACAAGGTCACAGAGCTGATCATAAAGAAATACGACGAGGATGTACACCACGCAGGAGCAGAGAGAGTCTTCGCGGAGATCAGACGTCGCTATTGGATACTTCAAGGAAGAGAAGCAGTGCGACGCTTCCAGCGAACCTGTCTAGACTGCCGAAAGTGGCGCGCGCAGCCCAGCATACCCCGGATGGCTGACCTACCTCCCTGTCGCCTCCGACTCGGCGACAAGCCATTCCACTCCACAGGCATGGACTGTTTTGGCCCGTTGTATATAAAGAAAGGAAGAGGAACCGAGAAGCGGTGGGGTATTGTATTCAAATGCATGACCACCAGAGCGATACATATCGAACTCCTTCCAACCATGAGCACAGACTCATTCCTTATGGCCTTCCGAAGATTCACATCACGGAAAGGAAAACCGTCTACATTGTTGTCTGATCACGGGACAAACTTCAAAGGCGGAGAAAGAGAGCTGAGAGAGAGCTTCCAAGCTATGGGCCCAGAACTTAAGACCCACCTCGCTCCATCCCAGATTGACTTCCAGTTTAATCCCCCGAACGCACCCCACTTCGGTGGAACCTGGGAACGAGAGGTACGTTCTATAAAGACAGCCCTGTACGCCGTGCTTGGGGCCCAGACTGTAGCGGAAGAAGTCCTAATGACAGTCCTCACGGAGATCGAGGGAGTATTGAACTCCAAGCCCCTCGGCTACGTCTCCAATGATATAGCAGATGTCGACCCAGTCACCCCCAACACACTCTTGATGGGGCGGCTGGACCCCGCGCTACCCCAGACAATGTACAGGCCTGAAGAAGCGAACGGCCGAAGAATGTGGAGGTACAGTCAAGTACTAGCTGACAAGTTTTGGAACAGCTTTCTACTCCACTACCTACCGTCTCTACAGACCCGCCAGAAGTGGGTAAAAGAGAGAGACAATTTGACAGAAGGAACAGTCGTCATGATTATCGACCAGTCACTACCCAGAGCTATGTGGCCGGCTGGCCGCGTAAGCAAAGTGATCACCGGTGCCGATGGCAAGGTCCGAGCAGCTGAGGTGCTCGTCCAAGGGCGAACTTACACACGACCCGTGGCGAGGCTAATAGAACTGCCCAGACTCCCAGACACTATCGATGACGACCATGACCCCACGACTTTGTGAGTTGACTGACCCTTA
Source organism: Notolepis coatsorum (assembly GCF_963971535.1). NCBI lineage: Eukaryota > Metazoa > Chordata > Actinopteri > Aulopiformes > Paralepididae > Notolepis > Notolepis coatsorum. The sequence goes on along the minus strand of NC_140169.1, from coordinate 76,600,629 downwards.
CAGCGGACCTTGAGTGGTAGACAGTGCGGTTAATCTGTCTCTGCTTAGCTAATTAGGTGGGACTAATTAGGGGGCGGCTGTTGTGAAGGATCAGATTAAACCGAATATATATATTTATTTATGGATATATATTTAATAGTATTTGTATATCGTTTGATATCCCTTGTATATTCCTTGTACATATACACTGAATATCCCTTTAGTCTACTAACAGCCCATAATAGTTTCATTCTCTCATTGGACAAGAACTTGGCGCCAGCAGCCAAGCCCCTTGGTTCAAGTTCAATCGTGCCGACGAACATGTCGTTACTAGCCCGGTTCCGCGTAGGAATACGTCTGGCGAAATACGAATGGTACTATTTGTTCACAGCGCATATATATATGGCGCAAGTAAAGTAGAACTTTTTTTTAGTCCCTTAGCCCTTAGTTCTTTACCCTCCAACCTAGTGGCAAGACGTTAAGCCTCACCCACGATACACGTGTGGTGCAGTATGGTCAACTTGGCCTCAGAATGGCATTGAGACATCGTGTGGATTAATAGTTGAATTGTCATAGTTTGGCACTATACCGTCGAGTGGGACGTATTTCTATTAAGTTAATAATAGTCTATTATGTATGGTGCATCGTTCGGTTAGAGTTATACAGTGAGTAGTACCCCCATCGTTTCCTCGCGTTATCTAGAGTCTTAACCAGGCTGGGCAGACCACGTGTGGTGCTTTCATCCGAGGAGTTCTGGGCTAGGACGAGTGGACCTGCACATTGGATTACCTTACCCGGACGACGGCGAGCCCTACACGGCTTGGATTATCTACTTGCTTTGGGTGCTTTGATTTATGCCATGGATAACAGCCAACACTGGTGAGTGTTGGAACTACCCCCCGAGAGGAGTCCAGGTGAGACGGCGCTCTACCCCGAGTGAGGTCGCCTCACGTCTCTTCGTTGTGGACCGGCAGCTACCGTCTACAAGAGGGCCCAACTGTATTCATCTGTGGACCAAGGTTCTGTGGGCACCGTGTTCAGCACTCTGAATTCTCCCAAGAAATCGTTGGCCAGATGGGATATCGCCGGCGGCTCTCCTAACCCCCCCCCCCCTACTGACTTACAACCAGCAGGACCCCCCTTTAGTATATCCAGCTATAATCATTAAGTACCATCGCTATAGTTCCCTAAAGAACCAGGTTGTATACTTGCTTCCTGCGTAACCAGAGATTGGACATTCAATGTTGATTTGCCTACGAATACTCATTTGCCTTACAAGTGCATTCAAATCATAAATGTCATTACGTGAACGTTGTATATACCCTTTGCTATATATTAAATATTCGACGGATACATTTGTGTGGACTTGGTTTCATGGTGGGAAAGTGTTCATCATATCTATATCATGTACTGTGTGGCCAGTAGTTAAAGTACATAAAGCGGTAGTGGTTTAATGATACCATACTTATCAATACAGTCAGGGAATTGTACCCCTCAGTTACAGTACCCATTCTGCAATCTGTTAATAAAGTTTTCAATCAATCAATCAATCAATCAATCAATCAATCAAACAATCAATCAATCAATCGGTCACTGTACCCATTCTACAATCTGTTAATAAAGTTTTCAATCAATCAATCAGGGCCTGTGGCGGTCACGTGTACCCATTCTGCAATCTGTTAATAAAGTTTTCAATCAATCAATCAATCAATCAATCCCGCAGTGCAACGTGACCCAAATCAGCCAATGCCCGCAGTGCAACACTCCAATTCAGCCATTGGGTGGGACGGTCACGTGACCCAAATCAGCCAATGGAAGCGAGCGTCCTCAGCCTGCGGATCCTCAGCCTGCGGATCCTCAGCCTGCGGCTGTCCTCAGCCTGCAGGGATCTGGGGTTCTGCAGGTGGATAGTATTGAGCAGCATGGGGGGGGGGGGTACAGGTAGGATATGTAGTAATAATAATAGAACATAGAACATAGGAGAAGTGCAAGTAGTAATGATCAGGGGTGTAAAGTACTTGAGTAATTGTACTTTGTTACAATACTTAAGCACTGTTTTTAGGGATTTGTACTTTACTCAAGTATTATTAGGTTTGTATAATTGTACTCAATTACATTTCAGAGAAAAAAAACATACTTTTACTCCTTACACAAGTACAAATCTCGCAGGTCCAACAATTTTAATTAGTATATTTGTTTCTCTGGCTGAACTAACGTTAACGTTATTAATCCTGCGGCCGCTCTTTATTTAAAAACAGCCAATCAAATCCCCATCAATGGAAAATGAACCCGCCCATACCCATGCTGATTGGTCCTTGTGCAGGACTAGAAAGTGGGGATCTTTGATTAAACACCTGCTATCAGAAGAATAGACAGTCAGAGTGACGAGCTGCAGAAGACGGCCACAAACGATAGTACGAGTGACGAAGAGGATGAAACGGAACATTTCATTGCCCCGGAATACTTTTTTTTTTTTTTACTTTAACTTTTTAGTACTTAAGTACATTTAAAAGTAGAAACGTTTTGACTTTTACTCAAGTCTATTTTTAGCCATATACTCTGACTTTTACTTGAGTACGATTTTGAGACGGTACCCATACTTTCAATTAAGTATAATTTCTTGGTACTTTTTACACCCCTGGTAATGATAATAATAGCGATAACAGTAGTAGTAGTGAACAGTAGCAGTGAGTGGCAGGATTCAATTAGACAGTTGTAATAGTGATGGTGGTATACATGGTCCAACAACCCGTAGTAACACACGGCACCAGAGGCAGTGCAGTGTTTTATTATTAGTCCTAATAATAGTTCTCATGCCGTTAGCTCTCCGGCAATATTGCTAGCGGTCTGTGCCCACGGTTTGTGGAGCCTGATGACTGGCATGAATGACTGGCAGAGGTGGTGTGTCATGGGGGGGGGGGATAAGGCTATGGCTTGTCTCAAGAGCTCAATCATTAACCCTTTCACTACCACTTTACCAAAAGGTTAACCCTTTCACTGCCACATGACAAAGGGTTAACCCTTTCACTACCACTTCATCTGGGAGGCGATACAGGGCCTTCATCTGGGAGGCCATACAGGGCCTTCATCTGGGAGGCGATACAGGGCCTTCATCTGGGAGGCCATACAGGGCCTTCATCTGGGAGGCGATACAGGGCCTTCATCTGGGAGGCCATACAGGGCCTTCATCTGGGAGGCCATACAGGGCCTTCATCTGGGAGGCCATACAGGGCCTTCATCTGGGAGGAGATACAGGGCCTTCATCTGGGAGGCCATACAGGGCCTTCATCTGGGAGGCCATACAGGGCCTTCATCTGGGAGGCGATACAGGGCCTTCATCTGGGAGGCCATACAGGGCCTTCATTTGGGAGGCCATACAGGGCCTTCATCTGGGAGGCGATACAGGGCCTTCAACTGGGAGGCGATACAGGGCCTTCATCTGGGAGGAGATACAGGGCCTTCATCTGGGAGGCGATACAGGGCCTTCATCTGGGAGGCGATACAGGGCCTTCATCTGGGAGGCGATACAGGGCCTTCATCTGGGAGGCGATACAGGGCCTTCATCTGGGAGGCCATACAGGGCCTTCAACTGGGAGGCCATACAGGGCCTTCATCTGGGAGGCGATACAGGGCCTTCAACTGGGAGGCGATACAGGGCCTTCATCTGGGAGGCGATACAGGGCCTTCATCTGGGAGGAGATACAGGGCCTTCATCTGGGAGGCCATACAGGGCCTTCATCTGGGAGGCCATACAGGGCCTTCATCTGGGAGGCCATACAGGGCCTTCATCTGGGAGGCCATACAGGGCCTTCAAAGCCCCCCCTCCAAGCAGCAGAACAGCTTCTTCCCGAGAGCCATCACTGAACTGAACAATCACCCCCCCCCCCCCTTATTGCCACCACATCTACACCCACCTCACTGTAATATATACTGTATGTGCAATATGACAGATGTTGAGACACGTGCAATAATGGTATTCTTTAATGTGCAATATTTTCCGCCGATGTGCAATATTTTCTTTCTACTGTGATGATTTTGCAATGCGTTTCTTAAACCTTTTTAATGTTCCTGTGAATACATAGTGCCTACAGTATGTAGCAGAGGGTGTGTGTGGGTACATGAATGTGTGGTGTGACAGTGGGTACAACACATGTATGTATGGTAGTGTGTCTATGGGTTGCTCTATAAGTGTTACGAAGGGTCAGATTAAACCGAATATATATATTTATTACTTGAGATATATTGTATAGTATTTGTATATCGTCTGATATCCCTTGTATATTCTTTGTACATATACACGGAATATCCCTTTACCTGGTACAGGACAGACCATAATATTCGTTCTCCTATTGGAAGCGATCCCCTGGGCGCCACGGCCATACCCCCAATGTCTAGTTCAAAGTCACCGCTGAGACATGCCTGAACATGCCCGGTTTTGCGCAGGAATACGAGACAGAAATGAGGTTGGCACTAGATTATTCACTGTACGTATAAATACGTCGCAGGTGGATACAGCAGCACTTAGCCTAAAGTCAAGTTACCCTCAAACGAGTTACCCAATAAGTTGAAGCCTCACACCACGATACAACGTGCTGTGAAGTGGGCCCGTTTTGCCCCGAAATAGAACCTTGAGACCGCGTGCGAATTGATAGCTGAAGTGTCAGAGTTTAACGCTGGATCGTCGAGTTCGACCTATTCTATTATTAAGTAATAGTCTATTATGTATAGTGTATCGTGCGGCTACCGTTCTACAGTGACCAGCATTACCAACGTTTCATCGTACCGAGCTAGTGTGCTTATCCAGGCTGGGCGGCTTAACCTGGTGCCGTCATCCGAGGAGCCCTAGACGAGAACCGTGTGGATATGTACACTGGATAACCTACCCGACGACTACAGAGCCCTTTTCGGCTGGATTATATTTGCTTTGGTCCTGTAGCTGTTGGAGCGGAGAATCGTCTACACCCACTGTTGTGTGGGATTTACCCTGTGAGGAGCACCGTCGAGCCCGCCTCTAGTACTCTGAGGCTGGCTAGCTTTCTTCCATGCGGCACTGCATACCGGAGAATAGCTGTTGTTCGTCTACGGATCAAGGGATTATTGCACTGTCTCCTGTACCTGGAGTCTCCTTATTCCTCGTTGACCCAGACTTTCTGCGACCGACAAATCCTCTCCCTTGCTGGCTTACAACCGGAGGGACCCCTTTAGTATCTCCAGCTAATCTACTAGTGTACCATATATAATTCTTATGATACAGGTGGTATTAATTATCTCCTGCGTAATATGCTCATGGACTTACGCTCTTGACCTATTCATGCACATTCTTCGCCTTACAAGCGCAACTCTCAATCTTGATAAGTAATGTAAGATAATCTTCGTGCTGCTAATAAATATTCTTCTAAACAGTATTTCTTGTGAAGCCGTGTTATTGTGGGTGTGTTCATCTCATATACCTGTGTACTGTATGGCCAGTAGTAATGTACATAACGCAGTAGTGGTTTAATGATACCATACTTATTAATACAGTCAGGGAATTGTACCCCTCAGTTACAATAAGCCTTTTGGCTTCAAACCTATCCTTTTCGCTTGTTTATTTGTACACATTTCCAAATATTAATTTTGTATTGTTTATTTATTTGTAAACATTCGAAATAAAATAATTCATTCATTCATTCAGATGTATTGTGTGGTAGAGTGTGTATCGTTATTTTAGGTGCTGCACAAACCAATCTCGTTGTACTGTATTGTGCAATGACAATAAAGCTTTCTACTTTCTACTCTCTCTTTCTGTATCTCTTTCACTCTTTAATTTGTACTTTTATGTAAAAATTATGAAGTGTTTTATGAAGAGTTCTATTGAGTTTAATTGTTTCACTGACATTGTATATGTATATAATGTGCACGTGACAAATAAACGTTGACTTCATGGCTTTAGCTGAGGAGGAGGCAGACAGCACTCTCTGGTGGTAATCTTGGTACCCTACATCCCCAGAGCCTAAAAATGCACCCATGTCACCTCCAGATTCAAAAACATTTAGCTAAATGCAATTATTGGACCTCATTTGTCAAGCAAAATACACAAAAATAATTGTATGGCGAGCAACTATCAAAATAATTTACATTCATACTGTATCTGTAAACTGGCTGGCATGCATATTTCATTTTGTGTAAGTAACAACATTTTGGCATAGTATTTTACCAACTTTCAACCTTCTACACATGCGAACATAATCTGAATGAGGTCTAACCCTTTCACTACCACTCTACCAAATGGTTAACCCTTTCACTGCGACAATATAGAAGGTTAACCCTCTCACTGTCACACAACAACGGGTTAACCCTTTCACAACCACGCTACAGAAGGTTAACCCTTTACTACCACACTACAGAAGGTTAACCCTTTCACTACCACTCTACCAAATGGTTAACCCTTTCATTGTGACAATACAGAAGGTTAACCCTCTCACTGCCACACGACAATGGGTTAACCCTTTCACAACCACACTACAGAAGGTTAACCCTTGCACTGCCACACGACAGACGGGCTAATGCACAGGAGTCTGAGTTGTAGGAGGGCCATAGACTCCAATTATTCATTATTTCACAAGAAAAATATCAATATAATAAATGTTGCTAATATTTTCCTGTCCCCCGCCCCTGACCCCCAGGTTGAGAAGCGCTGGTATAGGCCACAGAACATACCGTATAGCTCTCTCCTATAGACCTTTTCAAGAAGTATTCTGTTGCTAATCTGTTGCTAGTTTATTTCCTGCCAGCAATGGTATTAATAACAAACATTGCAACAGGAAATACAAAGGCGCCTATTTAGAATGTTCATGTTGTCAAGTTAGAAAAGGTCTTTATACATGTACAGGTAGATGATAGCCACCAGTAGAGATACAAATTGTGTAGACAATCACACTCAATGTCCCTACACACACACACACACACACACACACACACACACACACACACACACACACACACACACACACACACACACACACACACACACACACACACACACACACACGCACACAGAATCCCCCTCTAACCGACTGACAAGAATCTTCTCTATCATGTTCAATACTCTGAATTACATACCATTTTGTGGAATAATATTTTGTATATATCGGTATAACAACAAGGCTATGTGACGTCTTTTGCCCCTTTGACCTCAACCAGTGGGGACATCCATCCCAGACAGAGTCATCAAGTCAGAGTCAACTGGCTCCACAACCACACTACAGAAGGTTAACCCTTTCACTACTACTTAGATAACAGAGAGCAGTTTGTGTCATCCAATGGATGCTCATCTGTTAAATCAAGGATCCCCTTCGGGGTGCCACAGGGTTCTATTATGGGCCCTTTATTATTTTTCATTTACATTAATGATTTGGCTATGTCCTGTAATACTCTACTACCATTATTATTCGCGGATGACACCAATCTCTTAGCTACTCATCATGACTTCAAGTCCCTGATTGTATGCGTGAATGAGGAACTTGAAATTGTCTCTAACTCGATTTAATGCAACAAGCTTACTCTAAATGTAAAAAAAATGCAACTTCATGGTCTTCTGCAACAAAAATAAGTACTACCCTAAATAATAATCTAAAATATTAATTAATGGAAATGAAATTCTCCAAGTGCCTTTCACAAAATGTTTAGGAGTTACTATTGATGAAGGGTTAAATTGGCATAATCACATTGACAATGTCTGCGAAAAGTCAATGATGATGCTTGGAATTTTGAGAAAGGTCTGCCCCATGATACATCCCTCTGCCCATCTAACCTTGTATTATAGCTTTTTATTTCCTTACCTTATACCGTAATATAGTCTGGGCTGCAACATATCCATCATATCTTAACAAATTAGTCATAATCCAGAAGAGGTTCCTCAGGATGATTTCCCACTCTACCAGATATGAACCATCTGCACCTCTGTTCCGCAAATATTCTCTACTATCAATTGACAAACTTAATACCTTTCAAACATGCTCATTCATATTCAAGTTCATTAGGCAAGATCTTCCTGATACCTTCCATAGTTTCTTCATCTTTTCATCACAATTTCACTCATATCCAACAAACCATAGTAATAAACTCCACTTACCTTTCTGTCGGACATCTAGCCATCAATTCAACATTAGCTTTAGAGGTCCTAAACTCTGGAACACTCTAAATTCATCATTGAGGTCAACAACCTCCTTATCTATATTTAAAAAACTATTAAAATCTAATTTAATTTCATCATAAATCACCATCACAGTTACTCCTATGCATCAGTGTTACATCTACTGTTAGTATGACTGCTTGTTTCCTTTTCCTCATAATATACAGTTAATATGTTATTCTCCTCTTCTTTGCCCTCTTGAAAAAAAAAGAAAAAAAAAGATTGTTCTTGTTACTGACTCGTGTCAATCTTCCATGTTTTCGCAATAGTGTCTGCCTTAGGTCTCTGTTCCTGTTTTGTAGTTTATTTTGTAGACCATTCTACACATGTATATCGTTCATATTGTTTATGGACAATGAGATGGGAGTGGAACTTTGTACAAGCCCTTTGGGCTTCGTTCCCTCCTAGCACTGTTTTATTTTTTTTAAATAATGTGCTAAATAAATAAACTAAACTAAACTACCACACTACAGACGGTTAACTGTCTGTAGTGTGGTAGTGAAATGGTTAACCCTTTGTCGTGTGGCAGTGACAGGGTTAATCTAACACAGGGACCTGTTGCTTTCAGATATGCTCATTTTAGGCCCCTCCCAGTCCATGACACGTTCTTCCCTCTTACAATGGTCTTTATCTAGGCTTACTAGGTCTCAGCCAGGGTCATTCTACTAGCCTCACCTAGGCTTACTAGGTCTCAGCCAGGGTCATTCTACTAGCCTCACCTAGGCTTACTAGGTTTCAGCCAGGGTCATTCTACTAGCCTCACCTAGGCTTACTAGGTCTCAGCCAGGGTCATTCTACTAGCCTCACCTAGGCTTACTAGGTCTCAGCCAGGGTCATTCTACTAGCCTCACCTAGGCTTACTAGGTCTCAGCCAGGGTCATTCTACTAGCCTCACCTAGGCTTACTAGGTCTCAGCCAGGGTCATTCTACTAGCCTCACCTAGGCTTACTAGGTCTCAGCCAGGGTTATTCTACTAGCCTCACCTAGGCTTACTAGGTCTCAGCCAGGGTCCTTCTACTAGCCTCACCTAGGCTTACTAGGTCTCAGCCAGGGTCATTCTACTAGCCTCACCTAGGCTTACTAGGTCTCAGCCAGGGTCCTTCTACTAGCCTCACCTAGGCTTACTAGGTTTCAGCCAGAGTCCTTCTACTAGCCTCACCTAGGCTTACTAGGTTTCAGCCAGGGTCATTCTACTAGCCTCACCTAGGCTTACTAGGTTTCAGCCAGAGTCCTTCTACTAGCCTCACCTAGGCTTACTAGGTTTCAGCCAGGGTCATTCTACTAGCCTCACCTAGGCTTACTAGGTTTCAGCCAGAGTCCTTCTACTAGCCTCACCTAGGCTTACTAGGTTTCAGCCAGGGTCATTCTACTAGCCTCACCTAGGCTTACTAGGTCTCAGCCAGGGTCCTTCTACTAGCCTCACCTAGGCTTACTAGGTTTCAGCCAGAGTCCTTCTACTAGCCTCACCTAGGCTTACTAGGTTTCAGCCAGGGTCATTCTACTAGCATCACCTAGGCTTACTAGGTTTCAGCCAGAGTCCTTCTACTAGCCTCACCTAGGCTTACTAGGTTTCAGCCAGGGTCATTCTACTAGCCTCACCTAGGCTTACTAGGTTTCAGCCAGAGTCCTTCTACTAGCCTCACCTAGGCTTACTAGGTTTCAGCCAGGGTCATTCTATTACTACAATAGTCTCACTTCTGACACTCATGCTGCCAAAACAAGGCCAGCAGATGGCGATACATGACTATCTGTGCAGCTAATCTGTGACTTTGGCAGCAAACCCGAGTATAACTATAATACTAAAGAGCAGAAGAGAGCGGCAGTGATTCTCAACACCAGGTCCAGAGAGACGCAGGGGTCCTTGGGGGGGTTATTATGAGTGGGTTGGCTGGGATCCACAGAAAAATAACTAGTTTCATTTTAATATTTCATTCAGTAGAATTTAGCCCGACAAGAGAATAATGTCAGAGTGACTTTTCTCCACTGTTATCTCTTCAACTACAGTAGGCCTATAGACCTTTTCAGGAGAATTAGCATTAGCAAACTCTGCAACAGGAAACACAGTTGGGCCCATTTAGGATGTTGTTTTTTGAAAAACGGGGCTTTTGAAGTGATATCACTGCGACCAGGCAGCAGTGGTTCGGCAAATTTTTTTTCCAAATGATTGATTGATTGATTGAAAAGTTTATTAACAGATTGCAGAATGGGTACAGTACAGTACAGCTCAATACATACAATTGTTAAGGGGATGCAGATCAGAGAAAGACTTTCGTCTTGTTTACATCAGGGTCCCCCATTTTCAATTCATCATATATGACATGACATTGACATACAGATAGACAGTACTGCTACATCTATACATTTATGACATATCAGATTTGCAAATACAGTACAGTTTGTGATACAAAAGTGTCCAGAAAAAGAGTGTATACATTTGGCGTAGAAACTGTACATTGGAGGAGGTTGGGTGGGGTTGTGTGTGGGGGGGGTTGGGTACATTGGGATATTGACAACCATACTGGGTAATTTACATTGGAGGTGGTTGGGGGGGGGGGGAGAACTGGGGGGGGGGGGACTGTTTGAAATGTCTGACTCTTGAGCACTAAACCCTGCGCTGCACAGCGTGTATTACAACCAATAATAAGCCTCATCTGCACCTTTTTGTCTACTGTTTACTTTTATTCATATTTTATATCAAATGTTCATTGTCTTCCTCTTACCCTGCCCATACCTGTACCTCCCCTTCTCCCTCCACAGTGATGCTATGACACCTTCATTTCCCCCAAAGGGGATCAATAAAGGAAAATCTTTTAAATAGTTCTGAAATATGCCTAGTTTTGCCAATGCCAATCGCTGTTGTTCTAATATAAATAATAGATATTAATGATATGAATAATAACATTACTAGTCAGTCACACTTTTATGCAAAACGCTCTCTTCTGCTGGTGTTCTGTGTCCAAAACGAAAGGTTAGACTTGACAGAGTTCCTGTCTGCTGTCCTACCTGAGGTCAACCGCTGATTGTCCCTCAACAACTGATACGGCTCACACACGCCCCCCAACCGCACACATAACTGGACGTCACGGCGCGGTTGTGTAAAGTCAGTGACGCACACGTCGTGCGGTGGGGTTGAAGTTCTCTCTGGGCTAATGTAGGACTTTTGGATCCAAGTCTAGTCATAGCCCCTCCGCCTGCACGTATGTCTGCACACGTTTACCCAAACCTATAACGTTTGCATTTTACATGTTGACGTGTTCGTTTGCACAAACACACTCTGGACATTGCGGAGCGGAACAACTAATGGGTTGGAAAGTCCAAGCTCGTATAAGATAATAAACAGGGTCAGGATCAGTTCATTTTCAATTGAAGTTTACTTGCTGATGATAGATTTTCATTTACTAGTCATCGGTGTTGGATAAGGCAACCTTTTCATGCCAAAAACCTTTTCAATATTTGAATTTGAAAGATAATACCGAGCTGAAGGTGAATTGATCTCAACCCTGTTAAGATATTGTTCTAGTTGAAGTACAACATAAGCTATTGCTTGGATATAATGGAGGAATACCACTGTAAGTGATATTAATGGTCTACAATAGGTTTACAACTTCATACAACATTTAGAATTTTGCAATCATTGATATAAAAAAAAATCAATAATATGAAATAATTGCATGTACTGACATGATGATCTAACTACGTGATGACCGTGTAACCATATATAGTAGAGCTGGGCGATTAATCCAGTTTCAATACAAATTATGATTTTGGCTTCCTATGTCTGCACGGTGTCGCCTCACAGCTAGAAGGTTGTGGGTTCGATTCCCGCTTGGGAAGGTTGCCAGGTACCGAGGTGGGGTATCTCCCAGGCCTTTCTGTGGGGAGTTTGCATGTTCTCTCCCCAGTGAGCGCAAGAGTTCCCCCTCCCGATAAGATAAACCCAATGGAAAAACATGCAGAACAGATCGCTAACGCTGTGACGTCCTTGACGAAGACGGACAGGAGCACTTGGATTGGTCCCCGGGGCGCGGCCCCACGCCCCTGTCTGCCCATGGGGGGCGCGGCCTCACGCCCCCGTCTGCTCCCGGCTGCCCGTGGGGGGTGGGAGACCACGGGATGGGTCAAGACACAAGGCACAGACTCAATTTCATCGGCGACCCAAAAAAATTATTGCATGTGCTCCTGTGTGTGCTGCCCATCACATGTATGTGTCACTACATGATGAATAAAGACGTCTTCTTCTAATAAAAATTTTGCAATCATTGATATAAAAAAATCAATAGTATGAAATAATTGCACGTACCGACATGATGATCTAACTACGTGATGACCGTGTAACCGTGTGTGTGCTGGGCGATTAATCGAGTTTCAATAAAAATCATGAATAAGAATTAAAATAAGCCTACGAATAAAATACGGCCCGGGATATACATTTCCAATGTTACATTCTAATATTAAATATACAGAACTATACAGCAAGTGTAGAATTATACTATTGTTCGGTTTAAAAGTAAAAGTCCAGGAAGATAGTATACTGTCACCCTGTGCTCATTGATGCAGTGAGGCATGACAAGTCTTTGGTAACTTGTAGAAGATGACAGAAAGGCTGCCTTTAGTTGAGAAAAAGAGAGACTAATTCTGTCACTATGCGATATTCTCTGAAATCAATGAGTAATCGTCTTAATAATTGCAATTTCAATATCAATCAAATTAATTGCGATTATGATCTTTTCCATATCGAGCGGCCCTAATATGTAGCCGTATACACACAATGGGGAGAGACAACATTATAATAACGTTAAACTTTTATTGCAAACCAAACATGGGTCACATAAAACTTTACAATGTACAGTACATTTTTACATGAGTTGTTAATACATATACATATTTAAGCATACCTTTTAGTTCCATAGTTAAGCATACCTTTTTTATTTCCATATAACTAGTACACATGACTCCAAATATACAAACAAACTTAAATACCATTAAACTGCATTACAGCGTTATATTAAAAATGGAATGTTTCAGAACGTCTCGATATGGAAGACTACGTGAGGGGGACTCCTCCGCAAGCAAAACTTTTGAACACTTCTCTCTCTTTTTTTAGTTTGTTGGCCCTGGGGTCCCTCTGTACCCAGGCCCTTAGCAGCAGTGCTCTCTCGCTCTCTCTCTCTCTCCTCCTAGCATTACCATCATTCCTTTCTGTGCAAATGAGGAGACACAACTTGGCAGCATGTCAGCGGGAGTTCCCAAATCCCCCCCCCCCCCCAAAAACAAAACATGTTAACAGATCATGGGTGCTGCCAAGTCATCCCTTTCGTCTGAGTTAAAACAACCCCCCCCCCCCCTCAAAAAAAAAATAAACCCCACAACACATCACTCCATCACAGAAATAAACGAGACACCCGTCAAGTGAGAAGTGAATAGAAGTGTAACTCTATGACGTTATGGTCGGTGGGGAAAAACAAAAACAAAAAAAACAATCGAGTTCTGAGGGTGAGAAAATAAAATGAAGGCACCTTTTTAAAGGGGGACATCTCCCACGTTAAGAATTCCGATATGTTATGTTGTTCCACGGTTATGTTTGTGAACACAAGCTGCTCTCTCTTCCAGAGCCAGAAACCAGAGAAATAACATGATGTCATCAGGTATAAAGTCTGGAGATCCTCCGTTGCCGATTGGACGGCACAGAATATCTTTTTTCTTCTTTATTCTATCGCAGGGTTCTCAGCTGAGAAACAGGAAGTGTACCTGTATTATTCAAGACGCTCTCCCGGGTGCTCTCGTGACACCTTTAACGCCTCTCCCAATCCATCGTCTACGGAGGAGCTTTAGACTTTTACACCTGATGGATGGGTTTGGTGACGGAGTTGTTAGTTTTCACTCATAATTTTTGGACTTGGTCCACAAACCACAGGAATAATACGTAATTGTATTACGTAAGAACAAGCCGAACGTAAGAGCAAAAACATCCCTCTCTGTAACATTCAGCTTTGGATATCTTTTCCTTCGCAAACACAAACACATTATGAGAAGAAACAAAAAAAAAAGCACCGGAAAGTTTACATCTTCTCTGCCTCACTCCGTCTGCCTGGGCTGAAAGCAACCCCCCCCCCCCCCCCCCCCCCCCTGACGCGGGGAACAGGAGGACGAAGAGTACGTTATGACATGGCGTCAGCAGATGGAGATCATTTTCAGAGGCTGGTATGGTCAGGACTTACTCTTCCGAGAAAGGGTGGGAATAGTTTGGTGTGCATGTATGTGTTTGTGTTGTGTTTGTGTATGTTTGTTTGTGTTGTGTTTGTGTTTGTATGTTTGTGTTGTGTTTGTGTATGTATGTTTGTGTTGTGTTTGTGTATGTATGTTTGTGTTGTGTTTGTGTATGTATGTTTGTGTTGTGTTTGTGTATGTATGTTTGTGTTGTGTTTGTGTATGTATGTTTGTGTTGTGTTTGTGTATGTTTGTGTTGTGTTTGTGTATGTATGTTTGTGTTGTGTTTGTGTATGTATGTTTGTGTTGTGTTTGTGTATGTTTGTGTTGTGTTTGTGTATGTATGTTTGTGTTGTGTTTGTGTATGGTGGTGAGGGGGGGTGCTTTTCAGCTGCCTGAGCTATGTGCAAAATGTCCTCCTCAACCCGGATGACAAGACGACGGGATGGAAGGGATCAAAGGTTCGGAGAGGGATGAGAGTTCATTTCCGTCGTGGGGGGGGGGGGGGGGGGGGGGGTGTAAAGTTTATGCGGTCGCAAAATCAGGCTTGTAATGATGATGGAGAATGACAATAACGGTTCCCCCACGCAAAGTTCTCTATGATATGATATGGAGGAACATCCACTTTTGGAGTAAATCCTCTTGGAGTAAATCCTCTTGAGCCGATCTAAGAGCTGGTGACCGGAGGAGGGCTGTAATAAATATATAGTGGATGCAGGTTCTCGTAGATGCAGAGTTTGAAGGGATGGGGTGGAGGGATTTAACAATGTCTGTGGGGAACGGGGGGAGGCAAATGCAAGTCCATACACACACACCACTGTGTAGAGTTCCATGTCCCATAAGTATATCCTGTTGGAATTATGGGGTCCTTCGGGTGTAAATAGGTGTCCGTGGAGGGGTAGAGATCCTATAGGTAGGAGTCTGTGGAGGGGGTGAGATCCTATAGGTAGGAGTCCATGGATGTGTTGAAATCCTATAGGTAGGAGTCCATGGAGGGGGCGTAGGAGAAGCCTAGGAAGGCCTCGGCGGCCTCCTTGATGCTGGGGGTGATGAGGGAGCTGTCCGGGGAGCAGCCGATGGAGTTGGGGACCGGCTCGTCCGTGAACTCTGGGTCAAAGTGCTGCAGGTCGTTAGGACCCGTCTGGTGGGGAGGGGGGGGGGGGGGGAGAGAGAGAGAGGGAGAGAGAGAGAGAGAGAGGGGTTTTAGAATTCGTTTCCGTTCAAAATGCAGGGTTCCCACAGACAATGCAAAATGAAATTCAAGGAATTTTTAAGTACTTTTCCCAAGCACTATTTTTTCATTTTCAATGATGTCACTTCTTGACCCGAAGAGGTGGATTAATGTGCACTGTCCCTGGGTAAAACAATTATAAATAATCTTAATCTTAAACATAAGGTCTTGAGACTTGAGGAACTGATCCAACGGTGTTTTAGGTACTTACTCATTGTTGTGCCCCCAATCATAATATTGTATGTATTAGTAGTTTTTATAAGATGTTTTATAACATGTTGTGTCTCCTCATAAGGCAAGTTAGAATCTGATCCCATCATCGAGGCGATTTAATGTAGTTATTGGTATCAGACAATGTAATTGTATTACGTGGTTTCATAAATACAGTTGAAATGAATGATTCATTATACATATCTTTAAAGATACCGTAATTTTCGGACTATAAGCCGCTGCCTTTTTTTTTTCCAATTTTCCGACCCTGCGGCTTATATAACGGTGCGGCTTATATAACGGTGCGGCTAATCTTTGGATTTTTACAGCTAACGGCCACTAGGGGACCTCCTAAATCTATGGATTTTACAGGTTACAGTCCACCACCTTTAACTCTATGGGTTCTATGGCCGGTCAGACAGACAGCGTAATGAAGGAGTGGCTGAATGAGTGCTACGTCAAGCGCCCTGGAGGATCCTTTCGACAAAAAAAAGCGTTGCTCGTTTTGGCCAGCATGAGGGCCCATATAACAGAGTCTGTGAAAGCAGCCATCAAGAGCACAAACTCAATTCCAGCTGTGATTCCTGGGGGCACAACGAAGCATCTGCAGCCACTCGACATCAGTGTCAATCGTGCGTTCAAAGTGGCACTACGCGCTCAGTGGGAGGCGTGGATGACTAGCGGCGATAAATCATTCACCAAAACTGGTCGCATGCGAAAAACAACTTTCGCTCAAGTTTGCGAGTGGATCCTGACGGCGTGGAGGAGTGTCAAAACAGCCACGATCACCAGCCATCTCTTTCCCGACAATCCCCTCTGTGCACGAATCCTTACATATGGTAATTAAACATTAAAACACCTGCGGCTTATAGTCCAGTGCGGCTTATATATTGTACACATCATTAAATTGAGCTGCTGCGGCTTATATTCAGGTGCGCCTTATAGTCCGAAAATTACGGTACTTAACCCTTTGATCGCCGGGGTTAAATTCATAATTTACCATCCTTCGCCAGCCCTATTTAACATGGAGAACTTCCCCTTCTTTGTAGGGCTATAACTTTTTAAATTGTATTGCTAAATTGACATTACCATGGCCCATTCAAAGTCCTATATCTATTGTTCAGGGTGTAGCAACGTTATACTTTTTCATTCACATATTCATACTAAAATACGGTCTAAAGTATAAGTATGTTTTTATCGTTTTCTGCAGCTTTCTCCAGAACTTGATTTATAGCCCTAAATGCATTATATTGATGATCAAATACAGTTTGATAGCGATCGGTGCCAGATAAAAAATTTCAAATGGACGTGGTTCTAGAAGTTACTACGTATGATCTGATGATGACCGGATGGGCGGGGGGTCGTTTATAATTCCGTGGGCAACGTTATATCATTCATCTAGTGTGGGTGATATGATCATTAGAGCAGTTAGTATAGAAGACATTAGAAAATAACGCTGAAACTCACCGTAGCTTCCTCTCGCCGTTGGACGATGAGCGTGGAACAGAATTTTTTCTATTATGGGATATAGAAATACCCGATCCATTTCCAGGTTGTATAATAGTATATACGTCCAAATCATGTTGTTTATCGAGTTATTGGCAACGGATCGCTATGTATTGTGTCGAGCTCGAGTCCCGGGACCTATAGCGAGTGATCGGACCAAATTGAAATGAGCACCAGCTTCTACATCCTCTTTCTTCCCTGGGCGATCAGCCGATCGGCCACCAGATGGCGCTCTTGAACCGTTAGAGAGTTGACAGGGGCTCACCAGTACATATAATGTCTCCGGGGGAGAAATATGATTTCGATCACAGATTTTTGAAATATTGATATCAAAGACGCTGTACAGCGTCATCGGCAGAATAAGCATGGCGGGGAATGACGTGTTTCAGCGTCAACGGCGATTAAAGGGTTAAGAAAGGCTAGCCTAGAGTAAAGTTTTGCCAAGATGTCTTGGTAGCACTTTACTGGCAGGGCGTCCACTTGAAGGTCCATGAATGGAACGTACCACGTTGGGGTTGAAGGGAGGGGTGAGCCTCTTGGCGTTGAGATCCTCCCAGTTGATGGGAGAGAAGAACATGTGGTGCTTAATCTCGGTCTGTAGAGAGACAGGAAGAGGTGGAGTTGTTGAGTCGATGGTCGACAATGAATACAGAAGTCGATATTGAAACACATCCAACACACAGTGCATGAACACGCACAGTCGCACACACACAGCCATGTTTGTATGCATTGTGGGGAAGTTCCATTGACCTAAAGTTCATTCCAAAACCCTTACCATAACCTTAACCACGTGTGTACACGTACACATAACTAACCCTTATCCTAAACTTAACCCATCCCTAACCTAACCCCTAACCATAACCCAACCCTAAAATTAACCTGACCATAATCTTAACCCATCCCTAACCATAACCTTAACCCAACCCTAAACTTAACCTAAACTTAACCATAATCTTAACCCATCCCTAACCATAACCTTAACCCAACCCTAAACTTAACCTAAACATACCCTAAACTTAACCATAACCTTAACCCATCCCTAACCTAACCATAACCATAACCCAACCCTAACCCCTAACCTAACCATATCCCCTAAAATAGCTCCTTTATCTTTTTGAGACTGGCCAATGTCCTCACAACAACAACAACAACGTGCAGGGACGTCAGGTACTCACAAAGTCGTCGGTGCAGCCCAGTCTCTTGGTGCGCTCCTTCTGCAGCAGACCCTCCAGCAGGTGGCGCGCAGCGTTGGAGATGTTGGGCTTCAGCTGCAGCGGCTTGTTCAGGATGTTGTCGTACATCTCCGCCGTGTTGCGGCTGTAGAACGGAGGCTGGCGAGGGACAAACACAACCGGAGACATGTATAAACACCAACAGACACGGCTCGGACTCAACATGGGCAGTGAACAAAGGGTTAAGAGCATACGCATGGGTCGGGACAACCGGTTACTCAAAGGATTAGCAGGATTTAGAATATATACCCCAAACAGCTGACGTGATACTATTCTATTTTAGTATAGAATGTTATAGTCTGGTATAGTATTCAAATTTTGTATAGTATAGTACAATACAGTACAGTGCAGTACAGTATAGTACAGTATAGCTAGTATACAGTTTCAACGTAAACATTGTAAATGGGACCAAGTTTATTTCCTGTTGCAGTGTTTGTTAATATCAAAGCTAACAGGAAATTAAGTGAGGTTCAAGCTGTTCCACCGAAACCCTCTGTAGTGTAGTATAGACCTTTTATAAACCCTCTGTAGTGTAGTATAGACCTTTTATAAACCCTCTGTAGTGTAGTATAGACCTTTTATAAACCCTCTGTAGTGTAGTATAGACCTTTTATAAACCCTCTGTAGTGTAGTATAGACCTTTTCCATGCGGCCCGAGTTTATTTTCCCGTCGGCTACTGCATTAGCAAACATTAGCGACAGGAAACGCAAAGGGGCCTGTTTAGAATGTTCACGTTGCTCGGTTACAAAAGGTCTACTGATTAGCATAATGTACACCAGGTATATATGTACAGTAAGTAGCAGTGTACTCACCAGGCCATAGAGCATCTCGTAGAGTACAGCTCCTAAACACCACCAGTCAACTGTCCTGTCGTATGGCTGTTTATGTAACACCTCTGGAGCCAAATACTGTCAACAGAAGAGAAGGGGAGAGAGAGAGAGAGAGTTGATGAGTTATAGTACTGATCCATCAATAAAGTCACAGTATATGGGTTATATATATATATAAAGGAAATATGAACGTAAAACACTTGCATTGTAAATGGATAACTACATGTTTTTGTATAGTTAGGACAGCATAGTGACATAGGTAGAACTGTATATTGTATATTGGGCCTAGCCACCTTCATTTCACTATTATGATAAATAAACCTCTTGAATCTTGAATCTGGATACTGAATATATGAGCATAAGTATATGAATACTGCGATATTGACACTTGACTTGTTGATAATGGCTCAAATGCTCTTATTTCACATTCTAATGTATGATACTAGGTTCTTACATTAGGCACAGTGTGTTATATTTCGTACTAGCTCTGCGCTCTGCTCTTTAGTGTGACGGGGGAATATACCACTAAGGAGCAGAGCGCTGGTTAGTACTCGTATAACTAGGGTTATAGGATAACCTTCGTTATATTTCGTACTAACTCTGCGCTCTGCTCTTTAGTGGGATATTCCCCTGTCACACTAAAGCGCAGAGCACTCGCTAGTACTCATATAACTAGGGTTATAGGATAACCTTCGTTATATTTCGTACTAACTCTGCGCTCTGCTCTTTAGTGGGATATTCCCCTGTCACACTAAAGCGCAGAGCACTCGCTAGTACCCATATAACTAGGGTTATAGGATAACCTTCGTTATATTTCGTACTAGCTCTGCGCTCTGCTCTTTAGTGGGATATTCCCCTGTCACACTAAAGCGCAGAGCACTCGCTAGTACTCATATAACTAGGGTTATAGGATAACCTTTGTTTCTTTCACAGCGTAATAAAACTGATTCATCCCCATCGTCACATGTCGACGCTTACCTCCGGGGTCCCGCAGAACGTGGAGGTGGTGCCGTTGGGCTCGATGTTCTCCTTGCACAGGCCGAAGTCCGTGAGGATGATGTGGCCCTGGGAGTCCAGCAGGATGTTCTCGGGCTTCAGGTCCCGGTACACGATGTTGAGGGAGTGGAGGTAGCCCAGCGCGCTGGCGATCTCTGCCGCGTAGAAGCGGGCCCTGGGCTCCAGGAAACACCGCTCCCTCTGGAGGTGGTAGAACAACTGGAAGAATGGAGATTTGCATTTAATAATAATAAATCATAATTCATTACATTTATATAGATTAGATTCACTTTATTGTCGTTACACAGTACGAGATTGTGTACGTCCCACCAGGATCACGTGACAATCAATAGTCAGTTGCAATATAAGACACACTGTTACTGGAGCGTAACAGTAAGAAGCATTTTGTATAAAAGTATTCTGTACTTCTGTATGACAACTATTAAAGAAACTTGAAACTTGAACTAAATAAAACTGTACAGTAAAGTGCAATGGTTAGCACAATGTGCAATGGTGAGAATACAAAATAATCATTAAAATAATCATTAAAATAAAGTCTACATAAGCTATGGCTATATACACAGGTATACAGTGAGGTGCAGTGAGCTAAGTAGAGTTTTGATTCAGAAGTCTTGACAGCTGAGGGGAAGAAACTATTCGTGGTCCTGTTGGTTCTGCCGCTAGTTATAGCGCTTTTCTAGACACTCAAAGCACTCCCCACAATGTAGGGTGGACAAATTGCCTCCTTCACCACCACTCAGGGAGCGAAATTAACTTTTTGACTCACCGGCCAGTGGCGGGTAGATGGGAAGAATCTACCCGCCAAGCAGATTTCTTACCTGCCAACTTTTTTTTGATAAAAAAAAAAGATTTTATATAATTTTTTTTTTAATAAAATATATATATTATATAATCATACTTGTAGTTGTATTATCTGCGAGACATCGCCACCTCGCTGTCTGCAAACAGCTCCACTGTCTGTGTGTATACTCGAGTGGCCTCCAGCTCCAGCAATTCTCTGCCGCTACAACTGGACCCTAAACTCTTACATTCAGCATGAAAGGATTCTCCTGCGCTGCACCTAGACCCTAGTCAGCAGCCCGCATGCTGATGCGATGTAACTGGACACTTGCTGCAGTTGTTGATGTCGGGAGCTATCAGTAGCTAGCCAGCTGGATAACGTTACACAATGCCTCATGTATTAAACTAAAAGTGAATAGTTGACTGGGTCATTTTGTAACAGTAGCTAACATCAGCTCACGGAGGTCTCTCTGACTAGACTAACGTCAGTCACGGTGACTGTGTTTACATGCAGCATACAGAAACAGGTGGGGAGGGGTAGCAGCAGTGGGCGGTGCGCTGCGTGTCTGACTGTCTGTGCTCAGACAGCGAGTGAGAACTCCGCTCAGAATTGGATCATGATTTTCGGTTTTCACATGACCATTTGATTGGCCGCCACACGGCGGGCAGACGTCATAGTGGGAGGCGCCAAACGTATAAACTGAGCGCAAATGGCGGGTGGCGCTCTCTAGTTTCGCCCCCTGCCACCACTGGTAGCACCCAACCTTGGGCTGCGCAGGCTCAATGGCTGCCATACACTGGCACCCGGCACACATCACTACTACACACAATGGCTGAACGGCTCAGGAGACAGGGATTGATATTAATCAGCCAATTAAGGGGGAAGGGATGATTAGGTGGCCTTGATGTCAGAGACCTGATTGGGAATTTGGCCGGGAACGTCGGGGGAACCCCCTACTCTTTACGATAGGCGTCCTGGGTTCTTTAATGACCGAGATTTAGTCAGGAGGACCATTTGATGTGTTCCTCTTAACTCTCCACATGTCCCACAGTGGTCCACCCGTGTGGTTCAGTGGGTTAGAACACTGTGGGTTTGAGTGGGAGAGAAAGACGTACAAGCGAGAAAGAATGAAATAACAGACCGAAAAGGCAGAACACGGAACAAGAGGAAATGGAGAAAGAGAGAGAGAGAGGTGAAAGCATTAAAAGCCGACAGGGGAGACAGCTGGAATAGGAGCAATAGGTGGAGGAGACAGCGGCGGAAGATAAGGAGAGAGGGAAGAGAAGAGAGGGACGAGGAAGGGAAATGTGGCCCGTTTCCTGACTAGGACCGTATTTAATCAGCACAGTCTTTGTTCTCTACTTTAATCAGCACTGTCTTTACTGGTTTAACAATCGCAGGAAATAAGCACGTGCACGCACGTACATGCATTGTGCACACACACACACACAGTTTCTACAATGCAGCTAAATCTGGCCCAAGACTCACTCTCTCTCTCTCTCTCTCTCTCCCTCCCCACCCAATGATTTCCGGAGAGGTGTTTCCTTCAAAAAAGAAAGAGGGCCAGGGGTGGTGGATGGTGAACGGAGAGAGCTTCTATTCTGCTTCGCATGACAGGATATCCCCTCTCTCTGTCTCTCTCTCTGCCTTCTCTTCTTCCATCTCTCTCTCTCATCCTGGCGCCAGCTCTCTCCCTTCCCCCCTCTGAGTCTGCACAATGTGCCTACCCTACCCCTCTTCTCTCTCATCTATTTTTCCTATTTTTGGTCACTCTGCTCCCTCTCTCTCTCTCTCTCTCTCTCTTTGTCCCTGCCATCTATTCCCTCGCCTATCAATCGCAAGGTTTGTCTCAATATATCTCAACCCTGTTCCAGGAACCCAACCTGAGCACGACATAGGAGCAAAACGGCCGCTGTATGAATATGGTCAATGCTGATGCCACTAGGACCTCTCCTCGTTTTTTTGTTTTGACCAGGGTTGGGATCAATTCACTTTCGATGCAGTGATCTCTCAGGATGGGGAATTTCTTTCTCAAATTCAAATAATGGAAAAACTATCCAACCTACTGATAAGTACATGGGGGGTATGCATGTTCTATCGTCAGCAAGTAAACTGCAATTTGTGTTTCAAATTTGAATCGGTTGAATTGAAAGTGTATTGATCTCGTATTTGCACCAGGAGAGCTGATTATATAGGAAGGATGAGTCTTAGGTCACAACCTTCAAAAAATCACCGAAAGAGGAACCGCTCAAATCATACCTCTAAATAGAATCCATACTTGGGTATATTAATTGTCTGTATTTATGTATCTATGTTGTATTAGTTTTTGTTTGTTTATATTTTGTGATCAGGCTCCCCCCCCACCTGGCACACGCACACAATCTCCACGGTGATGTTTTCACATGAAGATATGTATTATGTAATATATCGTGTGTGTGTGAATAAATTCATTCATTCATTCTTAGGTGCTGCTCACCTCTCCTCCATTAATGTAGTCCAGGATGAAGTAGAGCTTGTCCGCCGTCTGGAAGGAGAAGTGGAGACCCACCAAGAAGGGGTGCTTGACATTCTTCAGCAGCACATTCCTCTCTGACATAATGTGTTTTTCCTGTGGGGGGGCAAAGGGCAGGGGTTAAGAGAGGTCACGGAGGACAAAATTTGCACATGCAAGTGTTTTGTGCGTCGATGTGGCTGAATCAATGTGCATAGTGTGTGCCAACAGCGTGGAAGGTGATAATCAATTGCATGTTGTTGTCGTGCTCGGCTGCCCTGGCCTGTGAGGTGTCCTGGTGACTGTGTGTGCCATGTGTTTACCAGGAATCAAATCACTTAAGAGGATAAGGGGTCGGGGGGGGGGGGGGGGGGGCAAGGGTGGGGGTCATGAGGGCAAAAGAATATGGGGAGGAGGGAAAAATTCTCTAACAATATCATGTTGTGAAACTTAAAAGTGGCTCAATAGCCTCTTAAAACTATTGCCGACATGACTACCGGTAATTCCTGCGTATTTATTAACTTACATTTGACAACATAGTTTATTCAAACTGTAACCCATCTCATGGAATAAAGAACAAAGCCGTTGTCTAAACGTTCTTATCGTCTATGCTTCACTTCAAGTGAAGCCGGTTGAGTTTGACACCGTTAGATGAACGACAACCACTTCATGTCGCTTCCCTTTGACTGAAACTGAACGTCGCTTTGTATAAAAGCGGCAAGTGAATGACAAAATGTAAATGTAAGTGTTTCTGAAGTCGGTCTGTCTGTCTGTCTTTGTGTCTCTCTCTCGTATTCACCTCCTTCTTCTTGAGGATGGCCTTCTTCTGTAGCACTTTGACGGCGTAGAACTGCTCGTCGGTGCGGTGGCGTGCCAGCAGGACCTTGCCGAAGCTGCCTTTGCCGATCACCTTGAGGAAGTGGAAGTCGCTGGGCTTGGCCGTGGGGTTGGACGACGGACCGAGGTTGATCTGCTGCGACGGACTGGGCTGTTGGGGGGGAGAGAGAGAGAGAGATAGAGAGAAGGAGGGAGGGCAGGAAGAGGGATGGAGGCAGAGAGGTTTGAGTCATAATATTCACGCAGATATACATACGTATATTTACACAGATGTAAACAGTCAAGTGATTGTGTGTGCACACAGACACTCAGGGTTCCCACAGACATTGCACAATGAAATCAAAGGACTTTCAAGTACTTTCCCAAGCACTATTTTTCATTTTAAAAAGGGCATTTAAAAGGATACACTTCACTTTTAAAAGCAGTAATTTTTTTTATAGAAAACCAATTTCCGACAATTAGTTACACTTTAAAAAAATAAAAAAAACATGCAATTCCTTGATTCTGAACACTTTTATCATGGATGAACAAAACATTCAATACGAATGGTTGATTTGAATTCCAATGACTTTTTAAGCACCTTGTTCAAATAAAATCACTTTTTAAGCACTTCACAGACCTTGAACCCTGATCACTGTATGTTTGTGTCAGTGAAGACGAAGGAGAAGGTGACACCGTAGACCTTTCTGAATCAGAATCAGAGTACAGTGTCCTTTAGAGACACATGAGCCTGCAGGGCAACGATAAATGAACGGCAGTCAAGCGTTTTTTCCCCCCTACATTACTTCCTTGCTTTGTTTGCATAATGTCCAGAGTATCGTGTCCGTCCTGTATGTTAAGAACACATACGTCTCCAACCTTTCTGTGTACTAGGGGGGTTCTGGGACCTTTCATCTTCCGCTGTACTTTGTGTGGGCCATCTGTAGTGCAGATACACACACGCACACACACACACACACACACACACACAGTGTGACTTACAGGTGGAGAGGGGTTTGCGTTCATTAGCTCTGCTTCCTGCGGGGGGCTCAGGTTCAGAATGGACTGAACCTCAGGACTGGAGAAGGAGAGAAAGAGAGAGAGCATTTAATTAACATGTATGCATTCATAACACACAATTATGAACAATCAAGGAAGAACAATCGTAATAATAATTATTGCCATTGCTCGTCCACCGAAAGTATAAATTATCCAAAGGGAAAAAGCCATATGGAATTGTTTGATGTCAAAGTCTTTCAGATTTAGTCAGAAACAATAAATAATGTCTCATTGTTTCCCAGTGTTCTGCCCATTCAGTGACAACAATACCCAGCGACGGCACCAGCGTGAGTCAGAGGGTACTCACTGTTTGCAGGCGTAGGTGTTGGTGGCGAGCCTCTGAATGAAGTCGTTCAGGCCCATTCTTCTCTGTTTCATGAACGCTGGGAGGAAAAAGGAACAAAAACAAAGAGACAAGAGGGTCTTTAGGACACGGAGCGCTGCAGAGGCCGATGTTATCGTGTGGGTTAATAAACACAAGTGTTTACAGTCTATCGTTATCCCTACCGGTGAGCACGGCCCCGAGTCCTTTGGTTTTGGAATAAGTTAGTACCGGCGCTTCAGTTTGCTTTATGATGGTCATGGTTCGTAAGTTCCGTGAATAAAAGAAATAAATAGTTGTTGTACACTCGCGGTTGGCTGCTTAAAGTTAAACTTAATGTTCCTGTGTTTTGTCATGGTTTTATAGGAGAGGCCAACGGAGGAGGGAGGAGTTGTGGTCCCCTCTCTCTCTCTCTCTCTCTCTCTCTCTCGCTCCTCCTCCTCCTCAGGGGGCAGGACGTGAGGTTAAACTCCCACCGTGTGTGTGTGTGTGTATGTGTGTGTGTGTGTGTGTGTATGTGTGTGTGTGTGTGTGTATGTGTGTGTGTGTGTGTATGTGTGTGTGTGTGTGTGTGTGTGTGTTCCAGCGTCAACATTCCATTCCCTTCAGTGGACCGCGAGAGGGTGAGTGAGTGGTCCCTGTCTCGACCAATCAGGGCCTGTTGCGCTCCTACGCATGTGCCGCACCCCGAGGGCTGCGTGCGTCAAAACGTAATGAAAGGGAAAAAAAAAAAAAAAAAAAAAAAATGGAAAACAAAATCCTTTACCCGCTAGTGACTGAACGGACTGTTCTAGTGACTGCAGTGTATTATTGCACTTGTGTAACTTTCCAAAACGTAAAAAGAAAAAAACGTCCCCATCTATGACGACCCACAATCAGCTGTTTCAACGGGTCGGGTTGAACGGTCGATATTATGAGACCAGACGTGCTGCTGGCCAGCGAGGACCAAAATGCTAACGTCACCCAGATGTGTTCACTGCTCGTCATCGTACTCCTAAACAAACACACCAGACATTGTGGAATCACACACCTTTCAATTCATATGCAAATGGGGGACCCTGATGTAAACAAGACGAAAGTATTTCTCTGGTCTGCATCTCCTTAACAATTGTGTGCATTGAGCTGTACTGTATTGTACCCATTCTGCAACCAGTTAAATAAAGTTTTCATTCATTCATTAATTCATTCTTACTGCACTCAATGATTGAACTCGGTATCACCTTATAGCTGAGCAGCTCAGCAGCCGCAGGTCACACAGCGTCTCCTCTCTGTCCCGAGTTGAACCAGCTGACCAGTGAAACGAGACGCGTTTTTGTCTCTGACTGTGTGTCGCGGATAATGTGACACAGCACTCCTTCAGTGACAACATCAACATCACCGTCTAGCTATAGATTACTGCTCAATTAAAACGGCTCGACTTGACGCACAGCTCCCTGCACAGAAAAGGTGGAGGGGGCAGGGAGCCAAAAAGAAAAGCCGCTGGTGTTGTAGTGGAAAAGTACAGCATTCTGGACCCTTCTCTGAGGGGGGGGGGGGGGGGGGGGGGGTCCCTCCTTACTTTTCTCATTGATTGATTGATTGAAAACTTTATTAACAGATTGCAGAATGGGTACAGTACAGCTCAATACAATTGTTAAGGGGATGCAGACCAGAGAAAGACTTTCGTATTGTTTACATCAGGGTCCCCCATTTTCAATTCATCATAACGCATATATGACACACAGATAGACATTTGCTACATCTATACATTTATGACATACCAGATTTGCAAATACAGACCGGCCAACAATCGAAATAAGCGACTCATCATAATAACATTCATGCTTTGATGAAGTTAATTGTGTGGGAACACTTCTGTGTTGAACACGCATCTTATTGGCGTCTCGTTTAGATAATAAATGTACATTTCCAATCATGTTAGTCCGGCCCCATTTATTATAGGTTATGTTATGTAAGAAGACCGCACCTGGTTCACATTTAATCCGTGAGTTATTTACATTCTAACCAGTGGAGTTGGCAGGAATGTGAGTCTGTGTTGTATTAACATTGATAAGAAGATCGAATGAGTCGATGGTGTTTCATGCGGGTGAACTGCACGCAAACAGCTGTCAGTGACACCGCGCACAATACTCTGTCATTTACAAATAAAAAGGTATCCGTGCAGAATGATGCAAAAACACATCAACTGGGTTATTATTGCATTTAACACCATTATTACAATTTAATCCTATAATATAAGATGTTGTGACTTTTGGTCGTTCCATTATCAAGAAGACCCGTTTGCAGCTGCAACCTGCAACACTTTGTTCAGTCTGCATTACAACACGTCAACACATAGTCTACTGCCTACTAAGTACAAAAAGTTATGATAATGTTACATATAGGGCCTACTTTTCCATTCAGCACAAACCTTTGAGCTCTGCAGCTCCTCATCGTATTCCTCTCCGCGCAACTGTTAAGCAAGTTGGAAGAGAACTGGCCCACTAAGGTCCTCAGAGCTGCACGAGGGGTTCGGACAGAGAAACGCTATGGTTTGAAAGCTCTGCGTTGCTAATAAACATTTTAAATATTTTTTAGAAACTGCTCAACACGGGTTTATTTCCGGCGTTGGCTGCCTGCGCTGTGATCACAGCGCATGCGCATCAGGCACCCAACGCCGGAAATAGTGCAGCGTTGACGAGTTTATACAAAATATTTAAAATGTTTATTAGCAACGCAGAGCTTTCAAACCATAGCGTTTCTCTGTACGAAACCCTCGTGCAGCTGTGAGTACCTTTGACATGTCTCTGTGATTCTTGTATAACGAACGGTTCGGTCAGAACCAGTCCTTCAGGGTGAATCTAGGTTGGTTTCCTATTGAGGAGCAAGTGACTGTGGATTCACTCGGTGCATCACAGTCACGGAAGGGGCTGCAAGGCATTTACATGGAGAACAACCGTTGCCAGATCCAGGTCGTGGACTTTTATTGTGAACCGGGCTCCGAGCAATAAGTCTCTCTGCCAACGTGTTTCTTCTCCCGTTGCCAAGCGGGGCTGGCACGACCCTTCTTCTCAAACACCGAAAGTAGGTTAAATGGGTCTGTGTGGAATTAAACATAAACCCGGCATATGATTCAGGAAGAAAAAAAAGGTTTAGCCTACTTACATGTCAAAGCTGTCGTTTTGTCTTTCATAAGAACGAATTTCTCGAACCCAAACAAGGAGACTAGCAGTTGGGCACCTCGGTGTGTCTCGACTCTCGAGTGGAGTCAGTCAGGGCGACAAGGAGGAGGTTTCTGCACAAGACACCGCATTCCATCTGGGGACGAGTTTCACAGAAGAGCGGATCTCTTCGGGGCGGGGACCGTGACGTCACCGCCCCTTCACTCTGTTCCAGACTGTCTTCAGGACAGCAGGACATTTCTCAGTCAGGGTCAGAGTTATTAAGACTCTGACATGATCCAGATACACTGAATTGTGGTCATTAATTAATTCCCCCTTGCTTATTATTATGTATTATTATATGTGCTCTTGGTCATTTTTTTCCACTCCGAGTCCGAGGTCAGGCGGCGCCATTCTCCATAATGAAAAGTGGATATATTTTTAGGAAGCAACCAAGTTCAAATTCAGTTCAATTCAATATGAATGCATGCATGCACACACACTATTGCTGTTGTTCTCTCTCCCTCTCCCTCTCTCTCTCTCTCTCTCTCTCTCTCTCTCTCTCTCTCTCTCTCTCTCTCTCTCTCTCTCTCTCTCTCTCTCTCTCTCTCTCTCTCTCTCTCTCTCTCTCTCTCTCTCTCTCTCTCTCTCTCCTCTCTCTCTCTCTCTCTCTCTCTCTCTCTCTCTCCCTCTCTCTCTCCCTCTCCCTCTCCCTCTCTCTCTCACACACACACACTCGCCCATATACCCACCCACTATACCGTCTGACACTGTGATTGTTATTTTGTATATTGTTATTTTGTATATTGTACAGTATTGTAACATTGTTTTATTGTATATTTTATGTTTCTCTTTTATTACTTGTGTGATTTTATATTTGCTTCCCCTATACTGCACATTTGAGTCTCAAATCTCGTTGTATGCTAATATAATGACAATAAAGTACAATCTATCTCATCTAATCTATCTATCTAAACATTGTTCAACCAAGGACTAGTGGGCACAGTGCCCTGCCCCTCTCACGCACCTGGCACGCCCCCTGCCCCTCTCACGCACCTGGCACGCCCCCTGCCCCTCTCACGCACCTGGCACGCTCCCTGCCCCTCTCATGCTCCTGGCACGCCCCCTGCCCCTCTCACGCACCTGGCACGCTCCCTGCCCCTCTCATGCTCCTCTCACGCTCCCTGCTCCTCTCACGCTCCCTGCCCCTCTCACGCTCCCTGCTCCTCTCACGCTCCCTGCTCCTCTCACGCTCCCTGCTCCTCTCACGCTCCCTGCTCCTCTCACGCTCCCTGCCCCTCTCACGCTCCCTGCCCCTCTCACGCTCCCTGCTCCTCTCACGCTCCCTGCTCCTCTCACGCTCCCTGCCCCTCTCACGCTCCCTGCTCCTCTCACGCTCCCTGCTCCTCTCCCTGCTCCTCTCACGCTCCCTGCCCCTCTCACGCTCCCTGCTCCTCTCACGCTCCCTGCTCCTCTCCCTGCCCCTCTCACGCTCCCTGCTCCTCTCACGCTCCCTGCTCCCTCTCCCTGCTCCTCTCACGCTCCCTGCCCCTCTCACGCTCCCTGCTCCTCTCACGCTCCCTGCCCCTCTCACGCTCCCTGCTCCTCTCACGCTCCCTGCTCCTCTCACGCTCCCTGCTCCTCTCACGCTCCCTGCTCCTCTCACGCTCCCTGCCCCTCTCACGCTCCCTGCTCCTCTCACGCTCCCTGCTCCTCTCACGCTCCCTGCTCCTCTCACGCTCCCTGCTCCTCTCACGCTCCCTGCTCCTCTCACTCTCCCTGCTCCTCTCACGCTCCCTGCCCCTCTCACGCTCCCTGCTCCTCTCACGCTCCCTGCTCCTCTCACGCTCCCTGCCCCTCTCACGCTCCCTGCTCCTCTCCCTGCTCCTCTCACGCTCCCTGCTCCTCTCACGCTCCCTGCCCCTCTCACGCTCCCTGCTCCTCTCACGCTCCCTGCTCCTCTCACGCTCCCTGCTCCTCTCACGCTCCCTGCTCCTCTCCCTGCCCCTCTCACGCTCCCTGCTCCTCTCACGCTCCCTGCTCCTCTCCCTGCTCCTCTCACGCCTCCCTGCTCCTCTCACGCTCCCTGCTCCTCTCACGCTCCCTGCCCCTCTCACGCTCCCTGCTCCTCTCCCTGCCCCTCTCACGCTCCCTGCTCCTCTCACGCTCCCTGCTCCTCTCACGCTCCTCTCACGCTCCCTGCTCCTCTCACGCTCCCTGCTCCTCTCACGCTCCCTGCCCCTCTCACGCTCCCTGCTCCTCTCACGCTCCCTGCTCCTCTCACGCTCCCTGCTCCTCTCACGCTCCCTGCTCCTCTCACGCTCCCTGCTCCTCTCACGCTCCCTGCCCCTCTCACGCTCCCTGCCCCTCTCACGCTCCCTGCTCCTCTCACGCTCCCTGCTCCTCTCACGCTCCCTGCCCCTCTCACGCTCCCTGCCCCTCTCACGCTCCCTGCTCCTCTCACGCTCCCTGCCCCTCTCACGCCTCCCTGCTCCTCTCACGCTCCCTGCTCCTCTCACGCTCCCTGCTCCTCTCACGCTCCCTGCCCCTCTCACGCTCCTGCCCCTCTCACGCTCCCTGCCCCTCTCACGCTCCCTGCCCCTCTCACGCTCCCTGCCCTCTCACGCTCCC
>NC_140169.1:76495090-76565090 GCF_963971535.1 Notolepis coatsorum | reverse complement strand
CACACACAAAGAGGAGGAGGAGAGAGCGAGAAAAAGAGAGAGGGAGGGAAGAAGTTAGAGTAAGAAGAAAAGAGACAGAGCAAGAGATACAGATAGAAAGACTGAGAGACAGCGGGGGGGGGGGGGGGGGGGGGGAGAAAAAAAGAGAGAGCGAGAAAGAGTGAGAGAGAACAAGAGAGGGAGAGAGAGAGAAAGATGGGGGGAGAGAGAGAGATAGAGAGAACAAAAGAGAAAAATAAGAGAGAAAGAGGAAGAGAGAGAGAGAGAGAGAGAGAGAGAGAGAGAGAGAGAGAGAGAGAGAGAGGAGAGAGAGAGAGAGAGAGAGAGAGAGAGAGAAAGAGGGAGATTGAGGTCGCTTTCACACAGGGGCTGTTTGGTCCGGACTTTCGGACCAGAATTCGATAGTCCGGTTTTTCGGGTCTGTGTGAATGCGCGTCGAACTCGGTTCGCGGACCAAACAGTCGAACTCTGGTCCGCCTGAAAACGTCGGTCTCGGTTCGGCTTCATCGAACCAAGCGTATACGAAGTCACCTGATAAACCATCTTGGGTATATTATTACCGCGGCGCGCATTCACTGCAAAACAAGCACACTGCATATATCTATCTATCTATCTACTGTGCAACTTGGGGTAGAACAAGGAAGAAAAAAAACACAGCTGTTATTATTATTAATATTACCGCGGCGCGCATTCACTGCAAAACAAGCACACTGTGTAAACATGTCTCGTGGACAGACTTGGGGGGCTGAAGACCAAATAAAACAGCTGCTTGTGGGGAATGTGGGCACTCACAAAAACAACGAGGTGTACAAGTTGTTTAGCGAGAGGATGGTGGTAATGTGCTTCAATAGAACAATGGATCAATGCCATGTCAAAACTCGGCTCCGCTGATCTGGAGGGCTCCGCAGTCCACACACAGACACACACACACACGCGCACACACACGGGCTTGCAGCCACACACACATTTCCACTGTCCAATAGACAAGCGCCCATTTCGACCGCGTGACATTATTCAGAAGGTCTCGGTCCGCCTCACAGGTATCTGTGTGAACGCAGGCGAACCAAATGAAGAATGCAACAATGTTGCAACTTCACCCCCAGAACCGCACAGAGTCCACCAGAACTATATGTGAAAGCGACTTGAGGGCACATCAAGTACTTGTTAAGTTCTCTGCAGGTGTCTGGGGAGGTGGAGTGTCAGTGGGCTGGCGGTGAAAGGGCATTTCTCCTGGAGGCAGCGGAGGATGTACCACAGCTCAGCCCTTAACCCTTTCACTGCCACATGCAGTGGGGCAGTGGTAATATGGGAACTGGTAACACGCCGTGCTCGCGCGCGGGTACGTGCATGCGCACAGAACAGATTTTCTTCATTACTGAATGATTGTATTATTATTCTTCCAATGTGATTGCGTGGCAAATACATTTCTTTGTAAGAATATATCTGCATTTTGTCAGTACAAGATTAATCAGTGATCACATTGAATTAAAACATGATTATTTCCAGTGCCACGATTATTTATTTCAAGAGAAACAAACAGGCAAATAGCCTACCTTAGTCAATCTGGACAAATACATTAGGGCCTATAGACTAGAAAAAAAGAAAAGTTGTTTTAAATGCGGTTACTTGCCTTGTTGTGGAGTGGCAGCTGTCTCTGTTGTGGGGGGCGCGGGCGTTGGAGGTTCTCTTGGGGAGCGGCGGTGGCATCGTTGGTTCAGGTAACATGATACTGTTGTCAAATGATCTGTTTATATCTGTTTGTATTTGCGGGCGGGGGCGTGGTTGAAGACGCGCTTTTGTTATGGGTGGCCGGGTACTTAGCGCACAACAAATGGTTGCGCGTACACGCGAGTACACATCCGTGCGCGATCGCGCGTACTTCTGCCTCAGTGATCTGGTAACACGGCGTGTAACCGCGTGTGACCACGACTGCACCACTGGCCACATGACAGAACGTTAACCCTTTCACTGCCACACGACAGAAGGTTAACCTTCTTTACTATCACACAACCGACGGCGATGCTCCATCATTAGCATCATTAGCTCCGCATCCGGTTGTGTGATAGTAAAGGGCTAACCTTCTGTATTGTCACAGTGAAAGGGTTATTGTCACAGTGAAAGGGTTAACCGGCTGTCGTTAGGGATGCACGATAATTATCGGGCCGATATCAGCAATTATGACGTCATCCCGATAAACCCGATAACGTTATTGATAGCTCTGATAATATATAATAAATTTTTTGGTTAAAATAAATCCGGTGTTGGTGGATTTGGATGAAGGGCGCTTGTTTCGATTATAGCCTCCTCCCGTTTTGCCAGTACTGTGGTACGACTGGTAGCGTGTGGTTTAGGAACAGGACGTTTTTCACAAATCCAGCGCTCCCTTTCTTGGCTGTGACGTAGTCACGTTACATTTGGAGGCAGACAGTCGATCTGCCAATTACGTCCCACCGCTTGCACCCACCTCTTCTTCTTACCACCAATCGGAAGCTCTCATTAGTTTATTTACTTCCGGATTGTCAGCCATTATTCTACTCGGAGCTAACGTTATCTCCCCGCCAGCCACATTGACAAGTACCAGCGCTTATACATTACTGGCAAATGTCTTGTTGCACTTGTGGCAACGAGCGTTGTCAGCATCGACTTTAGTAAAATAGACCCAGACTTTTGAACGTTTCGTTCTGTCCGCCATGATGAGAGCAGAGCTGTCTGTACTCGGCAGCACCCGTGTGTGTTATGGTTTGTAACCGACCCCAATTGCACAACACAAGACAGGTATGAGAGTAAGCCAAGAACTGGGCATTTATTGTATACAACTAGAGCTGCCGCGGTATTGATTATTTCCTTACCGCACAAATTTGCAAAATATTTCCTACCGCCGCGGTTTTTACCGCACGCACACAAAAAATTAAAAAAAATAGTTTGAATGCATTTTTTTTTTAGTAGTAGTCTACTCTTTATAGCATATAGCCTGCCTCTAGTCTAAATGTCTATCTTTAGAGGATGACTTTGCAGCATGAATATTGTTTGGGATTCGGCAAGCACGCATTCGTTATTAAAAGTGAAACACGGATTCGAAGTCTCCCCTCTGGTCGTGCGCCGTTCACTAGGTGTCGCGGGCAGGAGTGGTAGCGGCGCGCCCGCCGGTTACCCCCCCGACCCTTTCTTCTTATTATTATTATAACGTTACTACTTATGATTACAAAGGCATTCGATTTGTGGCATTAACATTAGTATAGTTACACGTTCGTATTTACCGGACCATAGCAAGGCAAGCGTTACTAAATTAATATCTAAGTTCCTTTCTTTGCTCAGAGCGTGCCGAGTTGTACCCATTCTGCGGTCTGTTAATAAAGTTTTCAATCAGACAAGTGTATAGAACGAAGGGCTTTTATTATAACATTTCGTTGCAGTAAAATCATTATGCCTCGTTCCCTGAGGAGCGACGGCAATCCACTCCGGTCTCCGGTGGGAGCTAACGTACTATTAGCCGTGTTGTGACTGAGCTCTGATCAATGGCTCATGGCTGAGATTCAGGAAGTAAAAGCACTTCGCGTATCTCTTCTGACCAATCTGTGGTCTGCAGTGTTTCATGTGACTTTTCTGGTACCCAATAGGGTCGCTTGGAATCTCGACAGAGAAGTAGGGTATATCTGCAGAGCCGCAAGCCCAACGAGAGCGTAATAATAATAATAATAATAATATAATAAAAAACAGCGGTGATGCCGGTATTCAGCCCAACGCTGCGGTGGGCATGATGTAACAGCGATACCGCGGTAATACCGATACCGCGGCAGCTCTATATACAACAGAAAACGGCACTGTCCCTTTAAGGGAGAAACACAAAATACTGGAAAACAAGAAATGGGAAAATAGGCACAGTGCCTTTAAGAGGCGAGCTGGCTAAGGGGAAGGCTAAGGGAACAGGGCCAGGGCAAGGGACAAGGGCAGGAACAGGGAGGACTAGGAGGACTGGACTGGGATGACTAGGAGGACTAGGAGGACTGGACAGGGAGGACTAGGAGGACTGGACAGGGAGGACTAGGATGACTAGGAGGACTGGAAGGACTGGACAGGGAGGACTAGGAGGACTAGACGGACTGGACGGACTGGACAGGGAGGACTAGGAGGACTAGAAGGACTGGACAGGGAGGACTAGGAGGACTAGAGAGGGGAAACAGGGACAGAGGCCCGCGGAGGCGGGCTGGGGACAGGGAGGACTAGGAGGACTAGAGAGGGGAAACAGGGTTCTGGCCTTGGAACAGGGCGAGGGTCAGAGCTGCTTACAGGGATGGAGTAGGCGCGCGCAGGCTAGACATCTGGAGGAGAGCGCGCCGCCTCGGAGAGCGCATCTGGCGCGGAGGTCTGAGTGGTGCGCGTCTGCTTGGAGTACGCGCCGGTACGGAGGGCGCATCTGGCGCGGAGGGCGCATCTGGCGCGGAGGTCTGAGTGGTGCGCGTCTGCTTGGAGTACGTCTGGATGCGCGTCTGGGGTGAAGAGCGCGTCTGGCTCGGAGGTCTGGATGCGCGTCTGGAGTGCGTCTGGATGCGCGTCTGGATGCGCGTCTGGAGTGAAGAGCGCGTCTGGCTCGGAGGTCTGGATGCGCGTCTGGAGTGCGTCTGGATGCGCGTCTGGATGCGCGTCTGGAGTGAAGAGCGCGTCTGGCTCGGAGGTCTGGATGCGCGTCTGGAGTGCGTCTGGATGCGTGTCTGGCTCGGAGGTCTGGAGTGGAACACTGGAATACCTCCCGTAGAGGTTTAGAGAGCGCAGTACAGAGTCTCCCTCCAGGCAAACGGCGACAGGAGGCGAAGGCTTGAGCACATCTCACGCCGGAGATGAAAACAGCATAAAGACAGAAACAGAAACTCCCGTAGGAGCCTACAGACAGAGAACCTCCCGTAGGGGTCTTGGTGATAGAGATATGATACGGAACGACCCGACCAGGACTGAGGGGAAGAGCGAGGTACTTAAAGCCCACAAGGGCGCTAATTAGAATACACATCAGGTGCGTGATGGTAATTGATACTCGAACTAGAAGTGTGTGTTCGGCACCAGACCAATCAAACACATAATGACAGGTAGTCCAAGGGTGTGGCTGCTGAAGAGCAAACAAGAGTAAACGAACGCGAGGGTGGGGGCTAGTGAGGTGAGGAGACAGGGAATTAAAGGTCAAGGGAAAGGCGAACCTCACAGTGTGTGTGTGTGTGTGTGAGTGAGTGTGTGTGTGAGCACAGCACAGCCCGCTCCTCGTGCAGGCAGAGACACCGAGGCAGGAGAGATATAGAAAACGGCCAACAAGATTAGTTTGCGACGTTTAAATTCCTCAAAAAAAAACTCCATAATTTCTCCAGTACCGATAGCAGTACCGATGACGTCGGAGCTTATATACTCAAAAAAAAATCGGTATCGGCTTGAGGAGCATAAAGTTATCGATATCGGTGTCAAAAAATCAATATCGTGCATCCCTAGCTGTCGTGTGGCAGTGAACGGGTTAAACAACCACTTCACCTGAACCTGTACCTACTGATAGCAGTGTGGAATTTAAACTCACAACTTTAAAGCACTGAGACTATAACATTCCATTCAGTGGACGTTGTTATCCAAAGCAACCTATACC
This sequence comes from Notolepis coatsorum, assembly GCF_963971535.1. NCBI lineage: Eukaryota > Metazoa > Chordata > Actinopteri > Aulopiformes > Paralepididae > Notolepis > Notolepis coatsorum. Next base: position 76,559,473 of record NC_140169.1, on the reverse strand, counting down.
ATGAGTTTATAGATAGTTTGGTTTGGCCCGACCCTGTGGGAATAAAACCCCCAACCCTGGCAGTGTTAGTGCCTTGCTCTACCCATTGAGCTGCACGGGGAATGGAACCCCTAACCCTGACAGTGTTAGTGCTCCTTCATGGTCTTTGCAAATATTTGGATCAGTCAACACAAGTGGAGGGTTTGCACACAGTCTCCTTTAAGCCCCAGGGTCCCCTGCTGTTTTTAATCATAAATCGATCAATACAGACCATATTAATTAATGTTGTGTTTCTTTTTCAAATGTAGCCAAGAGTAAAGACCCTAACCCTATCAAAACAGCAGTCAAAGTGTATATTTTCAGCACTACGTTTGTTTACCGATGTTTTTAAAATGGTCTGAAAATAAGAATTTATCGGAATAATGCGCATTATATATGATATTTTATTGTAAAAACGAAATCTATATTTAACACTGCCATTGGAAAGAGGAGCTTTGTCCCTATCCATAGATGTATGACTTGGCCATAATAACGTCATTTATAGTTCATAATTCAATTTTGAATATATAATTCAAATGGATTATAATTCACTACTGTATCTACAAATCCTTCTGTTTAATCATCTTCCCTTTATTCATTTGCTTAGATCTTCTGTACACTTGATTTCAAGAAGGTGCTGAATGAGCTCAGTGAGAGGAATCTGCCCAACCAGAATGTGTTCATGGTGTTATTCACTGTCAAAGATGCAAATACAAATTATGATTTATATTCTCCTCTGTTTCATCACAATTTACTCAAGCATATAATAGACACAATATTTATGACACTGGGAATACATTCCCGGCGGTCCATAGATGTTCCTAGATACCAAGAACATGCAGATTGACCTTGGAGAAGTGGAGCAATCTTCCATTGACTTGGGCATGTACTTTCAGGCGGATTTTCAGAAAATAGGGCTTAAAAAGGACATTATTTAATTACAGTAACCGGAATGAATATAATTAGTCACTTTCCACCTCCCAGACTGGGAGAGAACGATGCACCAGGCATAAATACATTAGCAATAGAGAACAATAACATCACAGGTTAAGTACAGATTAGTACATGAAGAAATGTTGACCTTAAAAGCTCTTATGGTTCTATAGGTTAGGTCTGTGTAGATTTAGGGTGCAATGTTACACTGTGACATTGAGGAGACTGCCGGCGATGACTACTACTTCAGAGCATTCTAGGTGTGCCACGCCACCCCAGTCCACCCAGCCACGCCACCAGCCCACCCAGTCCACCCAGCCACCCCACCAGCCCACCCCAGCCACCCAGCCACCCCACCAGCCCACCCAGCCACGCCACCCCAGTCCACCCAGCCACGCCACCAGCCCACCAGCCCACCCAGCCCACCCAGCCACCCCACCAGCCCACCAGCCCACCCAGCCCACCCAGCCACCCAGCCCACCCAGCCCACCAGCCCACCCAGCCCACCCAGCCACCCAGCCCACCCAGTCCACCCAGCCCACCCAGCCACACCACCAGCCCACCAGCCAGCCCACCAGCCACACCACCAGCCCACCCAGTCCACCCAGCCACCCAGTCCACCCAGCCACCCAGCCACACCACCAGCCCACCCAGCCAAACCACCAGCCCACCCAGTCCACCCAGCCCACCCAGCCACACCACCAGCCCACCCAGCCACACCACCCAGTCCACCCAGCCACCCCACCAGCCCACCAGCCCACCCAGCCACCCAGCCACCCCACCAGCCCACCAGCCCACCCAGTCCACCCAGCCACCCCACCAGCCCACACCAGTCCACCCAGCCACCCCACACCAGCCCACCCAGTCACCCCACCACCCCACGCCAGCCACCCAGCCACCCCACCAGCCCACCCAGCCACCCAGCCACCCCACCAGCCCACCAGCCCACCCAGTCCACCCAGCCACACCACCAGCCCACACCAGTCCACCCAGCCACCCCACACCAGCCCACCCAGTCACCCCACCACCCCACGCCAGCCACCCAGCCACCCCACCAGCCCACGCAGTCACCCCACCAGCCACACCAGTCCACCCAGCCACCCCACACCAGCCCACCCAGTCACCCCACCACCCCACGCCAGCCACCCAGCCACCCCACCAGCCCACGCCAGTCCACCCAGCCACACCACCAGCCCACCCAGCCACACCAGTCCACCCAGCCACACCAGTCCACCCAGCCACACCAGTCCACCCAGCCACACCAGCCCACCCAGCCACACCACCAGCCACCCCAGCCCACCCAGCCACCCCACCAGCCCACGCCAGCCCACCCAGCCCACCCAGCCACCCCACCAGCCCACGCCACCCCAGCCCACCCAGCCACTCCACCAGCCCACCCAGTCCACCCAGTCACCCAGTCCACCCAGTCACCCAGTCCACCCAGCCCACCCAGCCACCCAGTCCACCCAGTCACCCAGTCCACCCAGTCACCCAGTCCACCCAGCCCACCCAGCCACCCAGTCCACCCAGCCACCCAGCCACCCAGTCCACCCAGTCCACCCAGCCACCCAGCCCACCCAGCCACCCAGCCCACCCAGCCCACCCAGCCACCCAGCCCACCCAGCCCACCCAGCCACACCAGCCACACCAGCCCACCCAGCCCACCCAGCCACACCACCAGCCCACCCAGCCCACCCAGCCACCCAGCCCACCCAGCCACACCAGCCCACCCAGCCACCCCACCAGCCCACCCAGTCCACCCCACGCCAGCCCACCCAGTCCACCCAGCCCACCCAGTCCACCCAGCCCACCCCACGCCAGCCCACCCAGTCCACCCAGCCCACCCAGCCCACCCCACGCCAGCCCACCCAGTCCACCCAGCCACCCAGTCCACCCAGCCACCCAGTCCACCCAGCCACCCAGTCCACCCAGCCACCCAGCCACCCAGTCCACCCAGCCACCCAGTCCACCCAGCCACCCAGTCCACCCAGCCACCCAGTCCACCCAGCCACCCAGCCACCCAGTCCACCCAGCCACCCAGTCCACCCAGCCACCCAGCCACCCAGCCACCCAGTCCACCCAGGCACCCCACCAGCCACCCCAGCCATAAAAAAAGTGGCATTGAAAAAAAATATTTAATTTTTAATTTTTAATTCTTTACCCTTACGCATATAGACTGCTCTTCCAACTGAAAAATTTCAGGATAGAATCAAAATATTAGGTAAAGAAAGAGAGATGCCCCATATTCCATTGCAGTTTGCACAGCCTCCTCAGCGTGCCTCTCCGCGGACCTATATATTTTATGCATAGCGTGGGTGGTGATGATGATGATGATAGAAACCGCTGTGGCGCATACAGTTGAATGCTGGTATTACACTCACTGAGGGACACAAAGAAGTCACGTCCAATGGGATTTGGGAATCTCAAATACAAATCGGGATTGGAATAAAAAATGCATTTATATTAAACAATACAGAATATACAGCACTTCTTGGGGTCTGTAGGGTAAGCACTTATTCCCTCCCCCCTGAACATTTATGGAGATGTATGGGCCTTTTAAGTCAGTGATAAAAGTGTCTTTCAAGGATAAGTGAGCTCCTGCACTGATTATTATAGTTCAATATTTGATCACCAAAACCCCCCAAAACGCATAAAAAGGCCCCCCCCCCCCCCGCCCGAAAAGGGCCCGTAAAAATCGGGTTTGCGCGCTCGGTTAAAACACACAGTAGTATAGTGCCCTTTTCAGCCTTTGAGCACCTGCCCCTCTAAAGTCCTGTGCACGTCCCTGTGTGTGTGTGTCTGTGTGTGAGTGAGAGAGAGAGACTTAATGTGTTGGCACTGGTGGTAAGGCCAGCATTGACTCACAGACCCACACGCAACCACCCTTAACACACACACACACGCACCCCCCCCCCCCCCCCCCCCCCCACACACACACACACACACACACACACACACACACACACACACACACACGCACGCACACACATTACCCATTACCCCTCATGCATACTTGTGTCCCCCTTTCTAAAGTGCTAAGGAGAGGAAGGAGGTCGCCTCAATGGGGAGCACTGGGCGGGGGGGCAATAGAGAGTGGTGTTGTGGTAGAAACACACACACACACACACACATACCCTACATATTCCCATATTCACACTGTGTCCAACATCCATCCATCCATCCATCCATCCATCCATCCATCCATCCATCCATCCATCCATCCATCCATCCATCCATCCATCCATCATCCATCCATCCATCCATCCATCCATCTATCCATCCATCCATCCATCCATATCTCCTTTCCTCTCCTCTCCTTCCATCCAGTGGTCCTTCCTTTGTGCTGAGTGGGGTGATGAGGGTGACGGTGGTCTGGTCCTGGCAGTGAATGAGGCCGGGTGTTAAAGAACCTGATGACTGGGTTATATAAAGCACTCTGCCATTCAGGAGAGAGTTTACCCTTTACCCTTACGCATATAGACTGCTCTTCCAACTGAAAAATTTCAGGATAGAATCAAAATATTAGGTAAAGAAAGAGAGATGCCCCATATTCCATTGCAGTTTGCACAGCCTCCTCAGCGTGCCTCTCCGCGGACCTATATATTTTATGCATAGCGTGGGTGGTGATGATGATGATGATGATAGAAACCGCTGTGGCGCATACAGTTGAATGCTGGTATTACACTCACTGAGGGACACAAAGAAGTCACGTCCAATGGGATTTGGGAATCTCAAATACAAATCGGGATTGGAATAAAAAATGCATTTATATTAAACAATACAGAATATACAGCACTTCTTGGGGTCTGTAGGGTAAGCACTTATTCCCTCCCCCCTGAACATTTATGGAGATGTATGGGCCTTTTAAGTCAGTGATAAAAGTGTCTTTCAAGGATAAGTGAGCTCCTGCACTGATTATTATAGTTCAATATTTGATCACCAAAACCCCCCAAAACGCATAAAAAGGCCCCCCCCCCCCGCCCGAAAAGGGCCCGTAAAAATCGGGTTTGCGCGCTCGGTTAAAACACACAGTAGTATAGTGCCCTTTTCAGCCTTTGAGCACCTGCCCCTCTAAAGTCCTGTGCACGTCCCTGTGTGTGTGTGTCTGTGTGTGAGTGAGAGAGAGAGACTTAATGTGTTGGCACTGGTGGTAAGGCCAGCATTGACTCACAGACCCACACGCAACCACCCTTAACACACACACGCACCCCCCCCCCCCCCCCCCCCCACACACACACACACACACACACACACACACACACACGCACGCACACACATTACCCATTACCCCTCATGCATACTTGTGTCCCCCTTTCTAAAGTGCTAAGGAGAGGAAGGAGGTCGCCTCAATGGGGAGCACTGGGCGGGGGGGCAATAGAGAGTGGTGTTGTGGTAGAAACACACACACACACACACACACATACCCTACATATTCCCATATTCACACTGTGTCCAACATCCATCCATCCATCCATCCATCCATCCATCCATCCATCCATCCATCCATCCATCCATCCATCCATCCATCCATCCATCCATCCATCCATCCATCCATCCATCTATCCATCCATCCATCCATCCATATCTCCTTTCCTCTCCTCTCCTTCCATCCAGTGGTCCTTCCTTTGTGCTGAGTGGGGTGATGAGGGTGACGGTGGTCTGGTCCTGGCAGTGAATGAGGCCGGGTGTTAAAGAACCTGATGACTGGGTTATATAAAGCACTCTGCCATTCAGGAGAGAGAGAGACAGAGAGAGAGAGGGAGAGAGAGAAAGAAGAGAGAGAGAGAGAGGTGGGTGTTTTTCCACTGCAGGGTCAGGGAACAAGCGGTTGGTGTTTGGGTGGAGAGGCTGTGCTAGGATCCCTTTGTGTTTGATCTGAAAAGATCTGGGATTGTGAAACAATATTGTGTGTGTTTGTCGGAAATACAGCATGAATGAATGCGTACAGTATGTGGGTGTGTTCGTAATTTCGTATGTGCGTATGTTTGTGTCTAATGTCCATCCACGAGTGTGTGTGTGTGTGTGTGTGTGTCAATGTGCGTGTATGAATGTAGTGTGTGTACTGTATGTTTGTGTGTTTGCGCTTACACGCATGCACACACACACACACACACACACACACACACACACACACACACACACAGAGCCTGTATGAACAGGTTACATACATGTTGTTTGGGAGTCAGACACACACACACACACACACACACACACACACACACACACACACACACACACACACACACACACACACACACACACACACACACACACACACACACACACACACACACACACACACACACACACACACACACACACACACACACACACACACACACACACACAGAGCCTGTATGAACAGGTTACATACATGTTGTTTGGGAGTCAGGAGACACACACACTGGCCCCAACAGGTTCTTGTCCTCGGGTGGGGGTTGGTGTCAATGGCCCCCTTCGTTGTCTTCCTTCAGTGAACAGAAGGGGGGTCTTGGTGGCCCCCCCTCCGTGTGGCCGCTTGATGAGTACAGAGGCATGTTCCAATAAACCTTTTACCAACTGTATCTCCCGTGTATATGAATTTACACATTTCTAATATTATGGTTTTACTCTTGGCTTACCTTTTGATATTAAACAGTTGATTAATAGATTCTGCTCTTCAACAAGTCTAAGCTGGTCTCGCTTTGCACCCCGTGGGGGCTGTCACCATATTTACATACAGTACTCAGTCACGTGTGGGGGTTGAGAATGGCTGTCAGTATCAGCTCCTTACTTTTAGCACTGAAAACACACTCTGCTGTTGAAAGGGTAGACCTGGCTTTTTGCATTATGGTTCTCCAATTTATTCACACATATTAGTTATGAAATTCAAGGTCAATATTACCACACTAAAAAGACAAAGGCCTAATGACTCGTCACCAGGCATGCTAATTGCTCCGCTCGCCTCCTCCTAAGTCTGTAATTAATGGGTGAACCGCTTAAAAGAATATATATAACAATTTCAACAATCTATTTCTTGTCCTCAGAAGGTTTTTTTATGTTTTAAAATAGTACACTCATTTGAGTAGTGGAAAAGGGGTAGGATTAAATAAGTGTATACTTCTTCCTACTCCTTTTCGAACATGTAGATTGAGTGTTTTGCTTTTTGTTATTGTTTGTTTGTATTCATTGCATTTTCGAAATAAAGATTTCAAATCAAATCAAATCAAATCAAAAGGTTCCAACATGCAGCAGTCAGTGGCAGGAATGTCCCCAAATAGCTTTCTTTTAAAGGAACACACCAACTTTTTGTGAAATTAGCTTATTTGCCATCTACCCTGGAGTTAGACAGCAGATACAAACCCTTTTCTTCTCTGTGCATGCATTAGGCTTAGGGAACAGCAGCAACGTTAGCCTAGCTTAGCGTCATTCACTGGACGTAGGTGTGCCAGTGTAGCCTATTGCCTGGGCGAAGTGATTTCATCACCTCAAAAGCCCTGTTGTTTTTTGAAAAAATGGGGCGTTTGAGGTGATGAAATCACTGCGCCCAGGCAGCAGGGGTTCGGCAAAACAAATTCCGAGTACACATCTGCTTAGAAAACGAAACTGTCTTATTTTATTTAAATGTATTTCTCCACGTGGTAAATACACCGGCCACAACATGTTTACAGGAAGGTTTTGGAGTTGTATTTGGAGTATATTTCGTGACTGTTGGGAACTACAGTAGGCTACACTGGCACACCTACTTCCAGTGAATGACGCTAAGCTAGGCTAACAGGGCCTATATATATATATATATATTCTCCATATAATGAGATGTAAACAGACCCAGAAGCCTAAACAATACCTGTCTTGTGATTCTCAACATGGGATCCAGAGGGACCCCCCTGGGGGTCCTTGAGGGGGTTCCAGCGGATCCCCAGAAAAATGTCATTTCACCATTTAATTCACAAGAGGTTAGCTATAAAACTAGGGGAGATAGAGCCTTTTCTGCTGCTGCCCCCCGGCTCTGGAACAGCCCCCCCCCCACATAAGATCTGCCCAGAGCCTAGAGGTTTTTAAATCCTTGCTCAAAACACACCTCTTCTCCCTGCAGGCCTTTGACCAGAGCCAGCCCAGCATCTATACATGACGTCCGCTGTCACTTTTTTTATTGCACTTTGCCCTTGCTTTTTTATATGTACTGTACTCTACCTTTTTTGGAATTTTTGTGTATTTTATTGCATTGCATGTGTTTTTTATCATGTTGTAAAGCACTTTGGTTTGGCTGTTAGCAGTGTTAATTTTGGCAGCTATTTTCATTTTAGTTTTAGTCTTAGTCATGTGTTCCTTTTCGTTTATCATATTTAGTCATCTTCATTTATTTTTCGTTTAGTCAGTTTGTCAACTAAATGTCTGAGCATTTTAGTCTTAGTCAGTTTTTGTCTCAATTTTGTCTTTTTTGTTTTAGTCTAGATTTTGTCGACGAAAACTGATGATTTTTGTCTATTTTTAGTTAATGTAAAAAAAAAAAAAAAAATAATAATATAAATTATAAAACGTTTTTTTCTTTTCTTTTTTACAGCTACTGTTTTATATATACTGTTTTTTAGTAATAACTAGAAAGTAATGGTATTTATTCAACAACAGGTGATTGTATAGATTAGTATTAGTATCATTAAAAGTTCTATGCTCAACTATGCTTCACCCACGGAAAGGTTGTTGGCACATTGGTTCCACACAGACGTTATATGTTGTTGCACTTGCTTCCAGAAGGCTCCGGTAACTTCAGTTAGTAGCAGAGGCTCTGTTGTGATTTTAAATGCACAATAAATATTCAACATTCTCTTTTGAGACTCCGCCTCAGACTCTTATCATTTGGCACTAAAAGCTAAACATTGTCACTGGTATGGTTGTCTGCATTATGTCATTAATTGTGTGCGAGAGGTCGATCAGTTAGCCACATTAGCGTGAGCTATAGGTTAGCCACTAGCTAACGCGAGCTAGATGGAAATACAAACAATGTAACGTTACTGGTGAAAAAGTGATTTACCTTTGAATACTCCTTTGCCAACTTGCTGTACTTTGCTTGCAGGTCTGCAGCTGGATTATGAATAGTCCCAACTTTAGCCAAGGTAACGTTAAGCTAAAACTAGTTTTTCAAATAGCTCTTCAGCTAATGCTAATAACACAGCTCTCGTCAGCCGTCACACTGTTCTGTCGGGACGATGGCATTAAGAAAAGTTATAATTATTTTGTCTCGTCTTGTTTTAGTCAACAATATCAACATACATGAGGAGAAATTTCGTCCTGGTTTTTGTAAATAACATTTTTGTGTCCTCAGTTGTGGTCAACGATATTTAATAAACTATTTAGTCTCGTTAGCATGACATGGTCTTCAATAACGTGACGTCACGTCTCGTTGTCGTCATGAAAAAAACCTTTGTTGACGAACATCTTTCGTCACCATTTTAGTCAACAAAATTAACACTGGCTGTTAGTCATTTGTAAATGTGCTATATAAATAAAACTGACTTGACTTGACTTGACTATAAGCCAAGAGGGAAATATATATAAGTGACTATTCTCCACCAGTATCTCAGCTATAGAATTATCCTGTCTGTGTGGAGACCAGCAGGCCTACCTACCTATCTCTACTGATATTTGTATGGTGGCCAGCAGGCCTACCTACCTACCTCTGCTGCTATCTGTATGATGACCAGCAGGCCTACCTACCTATCTCTACTGATATTTGTATGGTGGCCAGCAGGCCTACCTACCTATCTCTACTGATATTTGTATGGTGGCCAGCAGGCCTACCTACCTATCTCTACTGATATTTGTATGGTGGCCAGCAGGCCTACCTACCTATCTCTACTGATATTTGTATGGTGGCCAGCAGGCCTACCTACCTATCTCTACTGATATCTGTATGGTGGCCAGCAGCAGGCCATGTGAGCGGATCGGAGCGTGAGCGGCGCGGGGCGCGGAGCGGGCGGTTTTGACGTGAGCGAGGAGTGGGTTTTAAAATGGGTCGGCGCGACGTCCGGAGCGAGAGTTCTCCTCCGCTCCAATCCACTCCAGGTCGCTCACAGTGGTTTAACTACACTGTTGATGTAATATACATGCAGTACAATGCCAAAGCAACAGATGGCGATGTACAAACATGAAGGCCATTTTCAACCAATGAGAAGGGTGAACCTGTGATATCCGGTTCAGGCTTTGTCACTGTAGAGACGCCCACACTCACTCCTGTTAGAAAACGTATCGACGCCATTGTTGTTGACGTTAGCTTACATGCTAACGTTAATGGCAGCGACCATAGCATTGTGGCTCGGCTAGCCTATCATCGCTTAATATAGCTAGTGAATGGATAAACAACGTTATTTAACATTGCAGAATGGGTACAATTACAATGCGGCTCAATACAAACAATTGTTAAGGGGCCCAGGGGGTGTAGACTGTTGTAGTTTGAGCTAATTTACACCATGCTCCAAAAAAAAAAAAATAATCTGCCGAGCGATCTGGCGCGGGGCTCGATTCAAGGTGAGCGGGGAGCGAGCGGAGAGCGACTTGGGGGCGGGGTCAACATGATCGATTAGCGGAGCGGACCAAGCTTTAAAGAGCGAAGAGCGGATTTCTCGGCCGCGCCGATCCGCTCACGTGGCCTGGCCAGCAGGCCTACCTACCTATCTCTACTGATATTTGTATGGTGGCCAGCAGGCCTACCTACCTATCTCTTCTGCTATCTGTAAGGTGACCAGCAGGCCTACCTATCTCTTCTGCTATCTGTATGGTGACCAGCAGGCCTACCTATCTCTGCTGCTGTCTGTATGATGACCAACAGGCCTACCTATCTCTTCTGCTATCTGTATGATGACCAGCAGGCCTACCTATCTCTGCTGCTGTCTGTATGATGACCAACAGGCCTACCTATCTCTTCTGCTATCTGTATGATGACCAGCAGGCCTACCTATCTCTGCTGCTGTCTGTATGATGACCAACAGGCCTACCTATCTCTTCTGCTATCTGTATGATGACCAACAGGCCTACCTATCTCTTCTGCTGTCTGTATGGTGACCAACAGGCCTACCTATCTCTGCTGCTGTCTGTATGCCGACCAACAGGCTACCTATCTCTTCTGCTGTCTGTATGCCGACCAACAGGCTACCTATCTCTGCTGCTGTCTGTATGATGACCAACAGGCTACCTATCTCTGCTGCTGTCTGTATGATGACCAACAGGCTACCTATCTCTGCTGCTGTCTGTATGATGACCAGGAGGCTACCTATCTCTGCTGCTGTCTGTATGATGACCAGGAGGCTACCTATCTCTGCTGCTGTCTGTATGATGACCAGCAGGCTACCTATCTCTGCTGCTGTCTGTATGATGACCAACAGGCTACCTATCTCTGCTGCTGTCTGTATGATGACCAACAGGCTACCTATCTCTTCTGCTATCTGTATGATGACCAACAGGCTACCTATCTCTGCTGCTGTCTGTATGATGACCAACAGGCTACCTATCTCTGCTGCTGTCTGTATGATGACCAACAGGCTACCTATCTCTGCTGCTGTCTGTATGATGACCAACAGGCTACCTATCTCTGCTGCTGTCTGTATGATGACCAACAGGCTACCTATCTCTGCTGCTGTCTGTATGATGACCAACAGGCTACCTATCTCTGCTGCTGTCTGTATGATGACCAACAGGCTACCTATCTCTGCTGCTGTCTGTATGATGACCAGGAGGCTACCTATCTCTGCTGCTGTCTGTATGATGACCAGGAGGCTACCTATCTCTGCTGCTGTCTGTATGATGACCAGCAGGCTACCTATCTCTGCTGCTGTCTGTATGATGACCAGCAGGCTACCTATCTCTGCTGCTGTCTGTATGATGACCAGGAGGCCTACCTATCTCTGCTGCTGTCTGTATGATGACCAGCAGGCTACCTATTTCTGCTGCTGTCTGTATGATGACCAACAGGTCTACCTATCTCTGCTGCTGTCTGTATGGTGACCAACAGGCTACCTACCTCTGCTGCTGTCTGTATGATGACCAGGAGGCTACCTATCTCTGCTGCTGTCTGTATGATGACCAACAGGTCTACCTATCTCTGCTGCTGTCTGTATGGTGACCAACAGGCTACCTACCTCTGCTGCTGTCTGTATGGTGACCAACAGGCTACCTATCTCTGCTGCTGTCTGTATGGTGACCAACAGGCTACCTATCTCTGCTCCTGTCTGTATGATGACCAGGAGGCCTACCTATCTCTCCTCCTGTCTGTATGATGACCAGCAGGCTACCTATCTCTGCTGCTGTCTGTATGATGACCAGCAGGCTACCTACAGTATCTCTGCTCCTGTCTGTATGATGACCAGGAGGCTACCTATCTCTGCTGCTGTCTGTATGATGACCAACAGGCTACCTATCTCTGCTCCTGTCTGTATGGTGACCAGGAGGCTACCTATCTCTGCTGCTGTCTGTATGATGACCAACAGGCTACCTATCTCTGCTGCTGTCTGTATGGTGACCAGGAGGCTACCTATCTCTGCTGCTGTCTGTCATAATATGTTTTGCATTCAGAACCGCTCGCCACAATGCAGCAAACAGTCATTGTGTTGGTGAACACCAGTGATTATAGGGCTCAAGGTGAAGTCACGTGAGGGTGTGTGTCTGTTCTGTTGAATCACTAATAGTCTGATAGTAGACCCGTAGAGCTCAACGGTGGAGTGCGTGTTCCTGATTATCATGATAATCAACCCTTTGCACCGTCTACCTGTGTCAGTGGTGGAAGAAGTACACAGTTCCTTTAAAGCTGCGACAAATGAATGGAAGCGGATACGGACCACTAGCCTAGCTAAAAACTCTGAGAGAGGTATTATTATCTATCACTAGACACTATCTAATCTATCCATCCATCCATCCATCCATCCATCCATCCATCCATCCATCCATCCATCCATCCATCCATCCATCCATCCATCCATCCATCCATCCATCTAATCTTTTTCAGGTATTCTGTAATATGTAGCCTTAACCCTTTCACTGCCGCATGACCAACACGGTTAACCCTTTCACTGCGACAATACACAGATGGTTAACCCTTTCACTGCCACACAACAGCCGGTTAACCCTTTCACTCGTCGGTAGTGTGATAGTAAAGGGTTAACCTTCTGTCGTGTGGCAGTGAAAGGGTTAGTAGATGACATTTTGAAAGTAACCTTCCCAGCCCTGATGAAGAGATAGAGGGAAATAAAGGAGGCAGAGAGAGAGAGAGAGAGAGAGATACACAGACAGACAGACAGACAGACAGACAGACAGACAGACAGACAGACAGACAGACAGACAGACAGACAGAGAGAGAGAGAGAGAGAGAGAGAGAGAGAGAGAGAGAGAGAGAGAGAGAGAGAGAGGGTGCAGATGTTTACTTACTGTTGTCATTGGGGCAACAGCTGCTGTCGGGGTCTGGTTCGCTGTGGTAGTACAGGTCCAACGCCTGGGAAATAAGACAGGCATGGCATCACTCATTAGCCACCACTTTGTGTGCTACAAGTTGATTGAATTACTTAAATTTGATAATATTTTGTCTCAAGGTCCCCCATCTGGGAAGATGTTTGTTGTTAGATGTGATTTTTTTTTAACATTTAGTCATTTAGCTGATGCTTTTATCCAAAGCGACTTACAAGTTCTGTACAACTCAATCACCTGAGTAACAATGTTCATCAAAGTGTTGAGTGCTACAGTGTAGGTTAGTATATTAGGACAATATACTTTTTCTCCTTATTTTTTTATTTTTCTCCCATCCCAATTTCGCGTTTCCAATTCTCCCCTCCCCTGTCTTGAACGTTGCTCGACTATGCCCCCCACTGGTCGGTTGTAGGGAGGATAGAAGCCTTGCATCACATGTTCCCTCCGGCACACACACACACACACACACACACACACACACACACACACACACACACACACACACACACACACACACACACACACACACACACACACACACACACACACACACACACACACACAAAACCAATTCCAAATAACCTCACACTCTTATATGGTGTTGCTTATAAAACCCAGACAATCTGATTGGCTAGGATTCCCAGTAATGGATCTGTCAGTCAAACTCAGCTACTGTTACAGTAGTTAGAATTTAATGCTAGTGTAGGCTTCATAATACCTTCAGAAGTGTGGGATGTAAGAACGAACAAGATGTCTTAGTCTTTTGATGATTTTAAGGCCATTGATCACTTTTCACACAGATACAAAATTGTTACTTGTTGTGGACTCATGCTTGGTCAAGCAAAAAGGTGAAATGGTTAGGTTATGGAACCGCCTGGTCCAGCTGCCAAATGACAGGGTGACAAAAAAGATATTTAACTGGGACAGAGCACACGGTCATCCCTGGTCAAGAGAGTTGTCCATGTTTTTTCTTTTCATTTGAGGAGGGCTTTATTTGAGAAAATTCTAATTGTAAATCCGGATTTGTTTTGGCAGTCTGAGAGTTGCATGTTGAGTTGGTTTTTTGTGGAGGATATTTTCAGTTTTGCAGGATTTTAGGATAAAGCGTGGCACTTGAGACAAAACACACTATATCCTATATAATTGTATATGAATGCCTCTTGTTTCTTTGTTTACATACATTGCTTACAGCTTGTGTTATATTACGTTTTATTGTATTTTCTTTTTTTTGTGGCCATCTTGGTTTATATGTCATAATTTGTCAAGTATACTATTATATACTTATTGTTTATGTGTCTTTTAAGCCCATATGGGCTGGGCATACACCTGTATGTATCACTCCATTCTGATTGACAAGCTAAAAGCAATTGGTTTTGATAGTCTATCAGTGAGCTGGATGCAATCCTACCTGGTGGGGAGAGAACAGCTGGTGGAGGTGAACGGTACTCTACCCCCCCCCAGTGAGCTGTGGTGTTCCACAAGGAAGCATACTAGGACCGCTACTGTTCCTAATTTATGCAAATTACATGTCGTCAGCTTGTGACTGCAACTTGTTCTTGTTCGCGGACGACTCAGCCCTGCTGGTCTCTGACAAGAACAAGTTACAGGTTGAAAAAACCCTCAGCTCAGAACTCTGCAGAATCTGCACCTGATAACAAACTATCATTACACCTGGGTAAAACAGAGTCCATTCTCTTCGGATCAAATAACAAACTCAGCAAGACCGACGGCTTCTCAGTTACAGTGGGTGACAATATTGTCACAAGGAAAGATGAAATTACATACCTAGGTTCCATCCTAGAGGCAAATCTTTCCTGTGACAAAATGGCATCCAAGGTAATAAAAAAAGTCAACCAACAAACTCGATTATTGTACCGGATCTCCTCTCTGGTAAACAAGAATACCC
The DNA here is from genome assembly GCF_963971535.1 of Notolepis coatsorum. NCBI lineage: Eukaryota > Metazoa > Chordata > Actinopteri > Aulopiformes > Paralepididae > Notolepis > Notolepis coatsorum. The sequence goes on along the minus strand of NC_140169.1, from coordinate 76,544,187 downwards.
TGAAGACTCTGGCAGGAGCACTCATTCAAGGGTACTACGACTATGCTTGCACCTCATGGTACCAAAGCACCTCAAAGGCGCTAAAAACAAGATTACAAACATCACAAAACAAACTGGTCAGACTACTACTTGACCTTACTCCTAGAACCCACCTCACCCCTGCACACTTTGACTACCTAGGATGGCTTAGAGTAGACGACAGAGTATAGCAACTTGCAATGGGCCTGGTCTACAAGATACACTATACGACTAAGGTACCCATGTACAAAATACTTCCCAAAGGTCAGTGAATACCACGACCACAACACCAGAGGGAGCTCCACAAATCATGTTAAACCCAGATTCGGCTCAAACAAGGGACTAAACACGTTTAGCAATTATGCCACATCAATGTGGAACGCCCTACCCAAAGCTGTAAAGGAATGTGAATCACTACCCACTTTCAAAACCACTCTCAAAGAGCACCTACGGGAGACTGCAATTCAAAACTGGCCCCTGTAAATGTCCTAACCCAACCCCCTCCAATGTACAGTAAATGTCCTAACCCAATAATACACAAGACCCTCTTCTTGGGACCAAGTAAGGTTTCGTCGATATTCTGTTGTAATCACAGCACGGGCATACTTCACTCCCCCTCCTTTTCCCCTCACGTTCACCACACGCTCCTCTTCATCCCCCTCTCCATCCACTAGACACTCCTCCTCATCCTCTCTTTCTCCATTCACCCCTCCATTCACCCTTATACGACCAGCATCACTTCACTTCACGTCACCTAGCACAGCTGCACTTCATCCCCCTGATTTGCACACTGCCAGGCACCTCTCTCCTCACAGCTGCATCCTATCCCCCGTTGACGAGGTGCCTACTTCAACTCCAAGACGCTGACCATAAATCGTCGTGGTATTAAATACCACTACCCAGGTACGACGTCTCTACCTAAAGCTCTGCTGGAATCTACCCTTTGTATTGCCTTGCCCTAACCTGTGAGGTTTTTGTCCGTTGCTCACCTACTCGCTCTGTTCCTTTAAGCCTACTCGCTCTGTTCCTTTAGTTTTCTGTTAATCAATTGCATTCTCCTCACTTCACTAGCCCCCACCCTCGCATTCGTTTGCTCTTCAGCAGCCACACCCTTGGACTACCTGTCATTATGTGTTTGATTGGTCTGGTGCCGAACACACACTTCTAGTTTCAAGTATCAATTACCTTCACGCACCTGACGTGTATTCTAATTAGTTCCCCTGTGGGCTTTAAGTACCTCGCTCTCCCCTCGTTTCCTGTCGGGTCGTCCCGTATCATTCCGTATCATATCTCTATCACCAAGACTCCTTCGGGAGTTTCTCTGTCTGTTATGCTGCTTTCATCTCCGGCGTGAGATGCACTCTAGCCTTCGCCACCTGTCGCCGTTTGTCTGGAAGGAGACACTGGACTGCGCTCTCTAGACTTCCACGGGAGGTATTCCAGTGTTCCACTTCAGACCTCCGCGCAGCAGACGTCCAGACGCGCATCCAGACCTCCGCGCAGCAGACGCCCAGACGCGCATCCAGACCTCCGCGCAGCAGACGCGCTCTTCACTCCAGACGCGCATCGCTTCCTAATACTCTCCGAGCCGGCGCGCTCTTCCGCGCAGACGCGCTCTTCACTCCAGACGCGCATTCAGACGCACTCCAGATGCGTCTCCGTACCGGCGCGTACTCCAAGCAGTCGCGCACCACTCAGACCTCCGCGCCAGATGCGCCCTCCGTACCGGCGCGTACTCCAAGCAGTCGCGCACCACTCAGACCTCCGCGCCAGATGCGCCCTTCGTACCGGCGCGTACTCCAAGCAGTCGCGCACCACTCAGACCTCCGCTTGGACAACCCGTTTCCCCGTGGCGACGCGCTCGCCCCGTTTTGATCCAACTCTCTTTACGCACAGCGCCTGGGTGAGTTTTTATGACTGTCTTTGATCCTATTCGTTTTTCGTGTGTTTAAGGACACTGAAGATATCCTGCTTTTTGTCAGACTGTCACTCACCCAGCGTCAGCTTTTTGGATGTTCATTGGGATAATATTTGGCCTTAACATCGCTCACTGTGTGTATACACACCGAAGATAGTATCACTTGGATTTGTATTTGGGACTTCGCTCACAGTGTTTATTTGCACCGAAGATTCTATCACGTGGATTTGTGTTTGGGACGTTACTCACAGTGTGTATATACACCGAAGATTCAGTCACTTGGATTACTCTGTTTTTGGGACAAGTCACCTCTCCTGTCACCTGCTCTGTTCCCAACTGTACTCTGAGCTAACCCGCTCCCTCTCTCCCTCTCGGTCCCGTTTACCACCTCGGAGATCTGCCGAGAGAAATCTGCAGAGCGGCTCTGACGTCACCGTCTGCTTCCCCAGACGAACCATCCCGGGAGAAGCTGCAGAGCAGCAACATTCATTAATGCTTGTATCCCAGGCTTTGTCTGTTTTCTCTGTCCCTTTAAGCAGCTCCAGCCCTCGCCCTGTTCCAAGGCCTTACCCTGTTTTCTCTAGTCCTCCCTGTCCAGTCCGTCAAGTCCGTCTAGTCTTCCTAGTCCTCCCTGTCTAGTCCTTCCAGTCCTCCCTCTCCCCAGCCCGCCTCCGCGGGCCTCTGTCCCTATTTTCCCCTCTCTAGTCCTCCTAGTCCTCCCTGTCCAGTCCTCCTAGTCCTCCCTGTTTCCTGCCTTGTCCCTTGCCCCGGCCCTGTTCCGTTAGCCTTCCCTTAGCCTTCCCCTTAGCCAGCTCGCCTCTTAAAGGCACTGTACCTTTTCCCATTCTGTTTATCCAGTAATTTGTGTTCTCCCTTAAAGGGACAGTGCCGTTTTCTGTGTGTTTCAATAAATGCCCAGTTCTTGGCTTACTCTCATACCTGTCTTGTGTTGTGCGATTGGGGTCGGTTACAAACCATAACATAACCTGTTTTCTCCTGTGCCCCAGGACCGTTCCTGCCTGGACCTTCCCTGTCCCCGAAGAGGGCCACTTGCCCACTCGCTGCCACAGCAGCCCCAAGACAAGAACAAGGACCACTTGCCCACTCGCTGCCACAGCAGCAGCCGCAAGACAAGAACTATAACCCCATTCCATTCCCCTCCAATTCCTGTACTACTGCTTTTCATTAAAACCCTTGAAACGCTCCAATCTCCTCTCCTGTGTGTATTCAGCAATTGGGCTGTGTTCCAGACCACATTCTCACATATTCCAATGTACAGTTTTGCTTGTACAGTTGTACAGTTTCCCCCACCCCACCCCACCTACCCAACTGCCCCCCCCACCCCACCCCACCCACCCAACCACCTCCAATGTACAGTCCCCCCCCCCCACCTACCCAACCCTCCCCCACCCCACCTACCCAACCTCCTCAACGTCAAATGTATATACTCTCTTTTTTAGACTCTTTTTTGTATCACAAACAGTACTGTATTTGTAAATCTGGTATGTTATAAATGTATAGATGTACTGTATGTCGTGTATGTCATATACTGTATGTTATGATGAATTGAAAATGGGGGACCCTGATGTAAACAAGATGAAAGTCGTTCTCTGGTCTGCATCCCCTTAACAATTGTGTGTATTGAGCTGCACTGTATTGTACCCATTCTGCAATCTGTTAATAAAGTTTTCAATCAATCAATCAATCAATCAATCAATCTTCTGTAGAAAAATTAACAGGTTATTAAAAGATCGCTCCTAGCTTCGCCTGGGGCTCACGGCGAGGTATTCTAATATCAATTTCTCTGTCAGTTTAACAAAGAAAAATGAAGAAATCGCTAGCCAAAATAAAGAAATCGCGGTAGCACTTTATAATAACACCCTGTTATAATACATTTATAAGGTATTTGTAGATAATGAACTAATCATGAACAAACCATTTATATACATTCATAAATGATTATTAAATCATTTATAACTATATTTGTATAACATTTACAGATTAGTTCTACATTATTTATAACTCATTATCAACATTGTTTGTACTTGATTTGTTCATCATTAAATAATGTTGTTTAATGTGTAGTAACACATTTGTAGATGCTTTGAAAAATGGATATGAAAAAACAACTATACTGTATCTCCATTTATTTTTCATGTTCAAGAAAGGATTTGTTAAGACATTCATAAAACATCTATAAATCATTTGCAGATGCTATTGTGTGCCCTAAAGTGAAGCCTATTCATCATTAACAAATGTATAATACAGTTAATTATTTGTTTACTTTTTCATCACATGTTACATATGTTGTAGACAGCTTTCGGATACACCCTTCTTTGTGACATCAAACAGTGACAGAATTAGGACTAAAGATAAATGCAATTTTATTAACATATAAAATACATGTGCATGACATATAGTGTAACATGGGGGGGGGCACTATGACCCAGGAGTACCCTGGCCAGGTATTGAAGAGTATCTAGAGAGGAAGTCTCACGTGAGTGAGACTTGATGTCACGTGTGTTGCCGTCTGTTTGAATGGAAGCACGATACATGCAGAACCAAGTTATTTGTGCTGCTTCTGCCCCACACTTTTAATATGGTATGAGCAGGTTAAACACCTTTTTTGTTGGTAAATCTATTCCATCATTTCCGACCTACAAACAACTCTGTTAACAGAACTCACTTTAGGGCGACAATAATGTGGTCAAGAGGCATGGTTTCTATCTTGTGCCTGAACTGGCGTGGCTTCTTTTATTCACATATAAGCAGCAGTTGTACAACTCTTCTCTCTTTGAGAGACGTTGGAGGAGAGAACGAAAGGGGTGGGCACCTTTCCTTTTATAGTTCCCCTAAGGTAGAATACCTGGGTGGCTATGCCCAGAGCGCCCTCCAGTGGGTACAGATATATATGCACCAAGGCAATCACTGGTGGAGACAATTGTCTACACAGGTAAACAGTTACTAGTGTAAACAGTCATATGTACAGTTAGACAGTTACTAACAATCCTATACAGAGTCTCTTATCTCAACACTCCCACTTTTTAGTATACTGGCTGACTTCTTGGAAAAACATTTTAACAAAGGAAATAATATATAGAAACTCAAAAGCATCCATAGGGTATGACATTCAATACCTTCACATTAAACATGACCCTTGCAAATCACATCAGTTTTAAAACAGGTTCCCTCATAGTATCTATTACTCTGTTGTCCATTGGACAGTAAACCGGTGTCATTCTTTCTTATCTGATGGCATACCTGATGAGATGATATTATTTATAATGACATGTTTACATCTATATTGACAGCTCAGGTTCCTAGTAATCACAATGGTCCCCTGGTTGTCCTTATAAACAACAGTCTCCATATATACACAATGTTTGTCATTTTAAACGGTTTAGACAGAACGCCCATTCTTCAAAAACACCATATTTGGTAGAGAGGATATATTTCAATTACTTACTGCATCTTGAACAATGCATTCATAACCTTATCTTCATCACTTTGAGCAGTTGCTCTAGATCAGGGGTAGGCAACCCTAGGCACGCATGCCTGCATAGGCACGTGGGGGCATTTGCATAGGCACAGGGGGCAGCAGTAAAAAAATATATATATATATAATTTTTTTTTTTTTTATTATTTGCTTTGAAATATTATAGTGAAATATTTTGCACTGTTGTCGCATTTATCTTGTTGAAATCCTCCCACAGGTTCTTTTTACTACCACATATTTAATTGAGACCCTTTATTTGTTTATTATTTCAATTTAGCTGGAAATACATTGCTACATCATTCAGTAACATTTGCAGAGCCTTATAACAAAAACATTATTACGGTCACCATTGTGACCAGTGGGATTAATCAACACATTTTATTATTTATTTTTCTATTTCATTGAACATTGCACATGTTAAAAGCATTTTTTTTACTCAAAATGTGAGTATTACCAAGTCAACTTGTGTTCTTAAAACAATAAACATAGTTTTATTAGGTTGAAATAATGTGGTTGTGTACTTATTTTTCTGTTAACTTATTATGGATTGAAAACTGAAAACCTTAATGCACAGTAACTGAACTCAATATTTTTAAGTTCTGGTAACTTATTATTATACATTTTTTTACAGTGTAGTCTTGCGATCAATCAAAACTTATTTACACGATATACCTCACATTCACCCTCCATTCACATCCTGGTGTTCTCCTGGTGTTCTCCATTAGGCCTGTAGGTGGAGCTATGACAGCATGTACAGTATGTGTCCAAAAATGTATGGGCAAATGTGAGTGAAATGGTCGCACTGTATGCAGCTGTTTGTCTGCATTGCACCCCCCCCCCAACTCAGATTTAGGGTTGATACAACCATCATAATAATATTGTTAATAATAACAATAACAATAATGAGGTAATAATGTAAAAATGATCATTAAAAAGACCTGATTATGAGAAAAAAAATGTACGATGCATGGAATATTGTTGAAGCACACTAGTTACAACTATATTTCAAACAGGCACTCCATGTCAAAAAGGTTGCTGACCCCTGCTCTAGATAAACACATTTTCATTGTCATAGCTAGAGATTTATACTCAGCTTCACAGGCTGATAGTATCCCTGTAGGCTCTAAGCCTTTACGCCTTTGCTGTCTTTTCTGAAAAATCGCTGTCCGTGTGCAGCACCTCTGGGATAACGAAAAACATATTTTTGACGTAGTTCAATGATTCTCTGTGGGATCAACAAAAATAATACTATGACATTCTTACTCACTACAGAACATAGGTCAGGGCGAGTACAGACTGTCCAACAGAATGAAGTTACCCACAGTTTATCTATACATTTCTTGCTTCAGTCAAAACATCTCAGGACCTTCTCCCACATATCTCTTCTGGGATATTTTTACACAGTTGACAGACTGTTCGAAGTCCATACCTATAAAATGGTTTAACCTGCCTAGGTCTTTCTTTTGTGGTCTGGAGCGATGATCAAATCCTCCACTTCTGTATTTTTAAACATAGATCACCTCTGTACTTTAACATTGTAAACCACCCACCTTTGTACTTAAACATGGGGTTACATATGATCCATTTCAGCATTTTAAACCTGGTAACTCATCCACCTCTGTACTTAAACATGGGACCAAATATATGGCTAAATTCTTCAGCATTCAATCAATTTCCTATGAACCATACTTTGTATTTACCGTGGTCTTCAATACCTTCCTGGATTGGATACCCCATCTCCCTCCCACTGACTGCCTGCCCTCTAGTAACTTGGTTGGATACATCAATTTTCCCTCCCACTGTATGCATGCCCTCTTCGGGGGACATTGTGGCCTCTTTAAAGGTCGGGTTTACCCCACTGACTACTCTGTAGTAGTGCTCAACGGGGATAGGTGTATTGTCCTCCTCGTCACTCCCTTCCCTGGCATAGCCTGTCAGACGTTCTGGGGGTCTGTGTTCCTTTGTGGAATACCTCCCACTGCTTGAGGCTCTTGACGTCACCCTCATGTGCTTCTCGTCATCGCCCTCTGGGGGTTGCTGACTGTCTGTCTGCGCAACTGTACTGAGTACACTGGGGTGTTGTGTTTCTATTTCTACACACCTTGTTCTGGAGTCCAGCTCTGGCTCCTCTGTCTGTGTCTCGCCCTCACAGGTTGCCTTCGTGACAAACTTGACTAGCATGTGTTTCAGCACTATCCCTTTACCGGGATGATAAACTAGGAGAGCAGGACTTCCTCTGTCGTGTCCTACGAAAAATCCTTTAACATCCTTGGACTTGGGTTTTCCCTTGTCCTGCAGGTACACATAACACACTGATCCAAATCAGTGCATTCTGGCTAGATTACACTTCTTCCCTGTCAGCGCTGTATACGGAGTGGTGCCAGAGTGCTTATTAAAGCACCTGTTTCTGGTGTAAGCGGCTTCTTGTACCGCATAATGCCACAGGCTCTTTGGTAAGTTACTATCTGCTAGCTTACATCTAGCCATTTCGGAAAGGGTGTGCCATTCCCTCTCTGCCACCCCGCTCTGGTGTGTGGGATATGGACGTGACGTCTCGTGTCTTATCTTATACCTTCCCAACAGTGATTGGAACTTTGTGAACTCGGTTTCGTGGTCGGACCTCAAACACCTTACTGTACCATAAGGAGCTACCTCTGCCAGGAATTTTTCCGTGGCCTGGAGTATGTCACTCTTTTCTTTGATAAAGTAAACAAACACTGCCCCTGTACACACGTCTGTAAAAGACTGTACATATCCAAAACCTCCTATGGACTCGTTGCTTACTGGGCCGACTAGGTCCATGTCAACTAGTGCAAGTGGTACCCCTACTCTGTCTGTGGGATTTCTGTATCTCGGTTGGATAAACTTCCCCGTTTTGCACATTGCACAATTTTTGTCAGGTATACGCTTCTCCCCCTCAATGTGCATACCCTCTGACACTACTTGCAGTTTCAGTAAATCCTCGTAATTACAATGACCCATAATCTCGTGCCATGTCTGAATATCGTGACTGGCCGTCCCGCTATACACATCATCATTATCGTTACACTGGTCGTAGTCATTACCAGTGATGCCGGTAACGCGTTACTAAGTAACGCGTTATTGTAATCTGATTACTTTTCCCCGAAAATAGTAATCTAACGCGTTAATCTTTAAAAGCCAGTAATCTGATTGCAGTTACTTGTCCAAGTGGCTGTGCGTTACTATTTCGTTACTATCTCATCATAAATTCATAATGCAGGCGGAATGCAGTATTTTATTTCGTTTTCGACAGTCAAAAATACATTTTGAGCTGTTTTTCTTATTTGGGAGTGACGTGGTGTGGCAGTGAAAGGGTTACACAAGAATGTGTCCCGCGGCGTGACTGGACTCTCTGTCTGTGAGTGACTCTGCTTTGGCCCAATCACATTCCCCATCCACAGTCTGCGAATCAGAGGCAGAGTAGGGCGGGTCTTCACAGCACGTCATGTGACATATGCGCCAATCGTGTGACAGCAGGGCTCCGTTGTTACAGCCTCGTCTGCATTCGTCTGAGAATTCCACCCCAAAACGCTTGTCTAAACGAAGTGAAACCGCAAGAAGACTTTTGCGGTTTCTGTTCAGACTTCCACCCCAAAACGCTCGTCTAAACGTAGCCTCAGTCAAAATACTGTCTACCGCTAAAAACAGCACATCCAATTGCATTGAAAGCATCTGGAATCACAACACTAGCCGACGCTTCGACTAGGTACAGGAGGACTCGGAGGCCAGCCAAACAGCAAAAGAGAGAGATTGTTTCTTTCCCTATTGATTAATGTATATTTGATGGTGGCAGAGCAAAAGCTCTTATTTGCCAGATTTACAGTTAATTTACATGTTAAAGAGAGACTGATTGTATGTTTATAGAGAGACATTTATAAAAACAATTTAATAGTTACAGTTGATATAATTGAATAGTTCAGCCTGCATTTGTTAGATGTGAATGGATACACTGGTTTTGTAAAACCACTGGCTGGCTGCTCTAATGCTGTGAGCATCATAGACTGTTGCTTTACCATACTTGATGGTACAGAAGCTGAAGCACTAGTTTAACAATTTACGTTATGTGCAGGGAAACAAGTTAAAAACAATTTATGCACTTTCAATAAAGCGTTTAAAAAAAACTGTTGGGGGAACGACGACGACTTCGTAACCTAGTTACTTTCAAAGTAACTAAGTTACTCTGATAATCAAGTAATCAGTAAAGTAACTTGGATTACTTTTTAAAGGAGTAATCAGTAATCAGTAATCGGATTACTTTTACAAGTAATCTGTGGCATCACTGGTCATTACACTCCGTTTTCAGATAAAATACTCTCTGGTAAATTTGTATGTCAAACCGGGTACCATCAGGTTCTACAAGAACATTTTTACCGTTATCGAAGGATACCTTGGCGCCGCTTGCAGTAGCAGCTATTAGAATAGTCCTTGTGGGAACGATGGTACATATAGAGCGTTCTTTAGCGTCACTGTACGCCGGCGCCCCCTGCTGTCCGTGAGGCATACCTGTGCGTCTCCCCTCTCTTGTGCCAATCCGTAGATGCGTCTACCGTCTGCCAGCTCCATGCAGTGCCTCTCCGAGTGTAAAGTGTCGTCAAAGTTCTTGAACCGACTCCTGTCATTGATGACATGGGACGACGCGCCCGTGTCCACGATCAGTCTCCTTCTCTGGGCCCGCTGCATCTGGGCCGGTCCGGCGATGCCCGCCGTCCGCGCTCCAAAAGCGCAGTCTTCTTGTCCCGTTATCCTCCGGGCGTCGCCTTGACTCGCCTCGCGTCGATCGTCGCCGCCATCGATTCTCCGGGCGTCATCTCGATTCATCTCACGTCGATAGTCACCGCCGTCGTGTCTGCTGTCGTCATCCTGTCCACAGCCGTTATCTTGTCCGTAGTCGCCATTTTGTCCGTGGCTTTCGTCTCGCCTGTGGCCGCCATCTTGTCCATGCGCGTATCGCGCGTTCTGGTTGTGTTTCTTTATGCACGCTCTGTCTGTGTGCCCCGTGGATTTGCAGAAGCTACACCAGACAGCCTTTGTGCATTCGCTTCTCCGATGGCCTTTATCTCCGCATTGCCAAGACGCCAGGTCCGTCGTAGTCCTGGTTCTCTCTCTTGGCGTCTCTCGAGCCTTTAGGACCCTCTCCCCCTCCTCCGCGGCGGCTGGGTGGGTGTCTTCTGAGGCCTCGAAGTTCCTTAACTTAGCCTTGAACTGTCCCAACGTAATGTCCATTGAACCGTGTGTTATCAGGAGTGTGAACAGTTTGTACAGCTCCGGTAGTCCTCTCATCATCATCGCCATCATTAGCCCATCGCTCGGTGCTTCTCCGGCACTCCTCAATGGCGTCGTGATTAGCTCCGCTCTGTTGACGTATTCGGTCACAGTTTTGGTGGTCCCCTTCCTCAGGCCCGTTAGTGCTGTGTAGAGGGCCACAATTTAGTCCTAATTCTGTCACTGTTTGATGTCACAAAGAAGGGTGTATCCGAAAGCTGTCTACAACATTTGTAACATGTGATGAAAAAGTAAACAAATAATTAACTGTATTATACATTTGTTAATGATGAATAGGCTTCACTTTAGATTAGGGCACACAATAGCATCTGCAAATGATTTATAGATGTTTTATGAATGTTTTAACAAATCATTTGTTGAACATGAAAAATAAATGGAGATACAGTATAGTAGTTTTTTCATATCCATTTTTCAAAGCATCTACAAATGTGTTACTACACATTAAACAACATTATTTAATGATGAACAAATCAAGTACAAACAATGTTGATAATGAGTTATAAATAATGTAGAATTTATCTGTAAATGTTATACAAATATAGTTAATAATAATTTATGAATGTATATAAATGGTTTGTTCATGATTAGTTCATTATCCACTAATGCGTTATAAATACTTTGTAAATGTTATACAAATATAGTTATAAATGATTCAATAATCATTTATGAATGTATATAAATGGTTTGTTCATGATTAGTTCATTATCTACAAATACCTTATAAATTTATTATAACAGGGTGTTATTATAAAGTGCTACCAAAATTGCTAGCCAAAAGGAAGACATCGCTAGCCAAAATGAAGAAATCACTAGCCAAAATGAATAAATCGCTAGCCAAAATGAATAAATCGCTAGCCAAAATGAATAAATCGCTAGCCAAAATGAAGACATCGCTAGCCAAAATGAAGACATCGCTATCCAAAATGAGCTCAGCATTGCAGCTCAGGTCACCGGGTGTCACCAGCATTATCATGGGTGCATCCTCGTAGTGGAGGAGTAACAACATGTCAACATCTGATCACTTAGTTTAATTAATTTAATTAGTAAGACATACACTGTAATCCTAAAACGTCCCTTTACCTCTCACCCCAAATGCAATACTGTATATATCAAATACAAAATTACTTGAAAATGGGAAAGGAAAACACTTTCATTTTGGCCAAATAGTTTGCAAAGGTTACATGAGGTGGGGAATGTATTAATCTTGTAGATTGTAGAACAACTTTGGACTGTTTACCACTCTGCCCTGCGGTTTATTACCGGTGATAACATTAACGGACAGGCGTGATAATCATTGCTACCTGTGTATTTATAAAGCCCTACTCTGTAAATTACCACCTTATATCTCATCTAAGGCCGTCAAAGTTAACGCGGTATTAACGCGTGATCGCCCGATTCGATTAACGCCACTATTATTTAAACTCACAATTAACTTTTAAGAGAAACTATTTTTTATTTGATTATTTTTACTAGACTTCACTCAGGTGTATTATTGATGCTCTCATTGATACTATGTTTGTTTCTGAAGTGTGTGTGTGTGTGTGTGTGTGTGTGTGTGTGTGTGTGTGTGTGTGTGTGTGTGTGTGTGTGTGTGTGTGTGTGTGTGTGTGTGTGTGTGTGTGTGTGTGTGTGTGTGTGTGTGTGTGTGTGTGTGTGTGTGTGTGAGTGAGTGAGTGAGATATAGAGAGAGAGAGGGGGTTGAGAGAGATGAGGAAGGGGCAAGAGAGAAAGAGAGCTGGGAGAGTGTGTGTGTGAGAGAGAGAGGGGGGGTGTGATTACTCAGCCCTTGTGTGGGTGAATGTAACAAGTTCCTAACGTTTTCTTTCCCCTATTATTTCATGCACACTTTATTCATTGTTTTAAATTATTATTTTCTTTTAAGTTATTTTGTGCATCACTGTTTTGAATTTGATGCAAATTTGCAATGCATGAGGGTCATCCCTTTGTGTTAAATGGCTGCATAAAGCAAGCATTTGTTGACTCTCATGTTGATAAGAGTATTAAAACTTGGAACTTGAAAAATATCCGTTTAAGGTAGATACAAAAAATTTAAAATAAATGCGATTAATCGCGATTCAATATTTTAATTGATTGACAGCACTAATCTCATCTATATACCATCTCAGCTATGTTGCACTGGATACTGGTCTGTGTGTGACCCTCCTGTGACCTGAACCAGGACTGCACTGGTCTGTGTGTGACCCTCCTGTGACCTGAACCAGGACTGCACTGGTCTGTGTGTGACCCTCCTGTGACCTGAACCAGGACTGCACTGGTCTGTGTGTGACCCTCCTGTGACCTGAACCAGGACTGCACTGGTCTGTGTGTGACCCTCCTGTGACCTGAACCAGGACTGCACTGGTCTGTGTGTGACCCTCCTGTGACCTGAACCAGGACTGCACTGGTCTGTGTGTGACCCTCCTGTGACCTGAACCAGGACTGCACTGGTCTGTGTGTGACCCTCCTGTGACCTGAACCAGGACTGCACTGGTCTGTGTGTGACCCTCCTGTGACCTGAACCAGGACTGCACTGGTCTGTGTGTGACCCTCCTGTGACCTGAACCAGGACTGCACTGGTCTGTGTGTGACGCTGTAGGGACCGGTACCAGGACTGCACTGGTCTGTGTGTGACGCTGTAGTGACCGGTACCAGGACTGCACTGGAGAAGACTGGTTTCTATCTGACCAGTACAGGGTCCAGTTACTTTATTGTCATTCCCTGTGTCTTATGTCTTACCATACTGCCGGCTGTATAGTCTTTGTGTCATAACATAATGTCTACTGTCCTATGTCATACTGTATTGTCTGTTTTATACTCCTAGTGTCTTGTGGTCCTATCCTGTCTTTTGTCATGTTGTATTGTCCTCTGTTACACTGTGTGACTATGTCTATAGATTTTAATTCTGTAGTTACTTCTCAGCACTTTGGTCGGCTCTCTGAGCGTTTAAATGCGCTATATAAATAAATTACTTGACTTGACTATCTTGCAAACTGACAAACAATTGAGTACTTTTGTCTCACTATGGCACTTTACATTAATCAACAACAGAACATTGTCAACTTGTAATTGTTTTCCTTGACCGTGTCCCATTGTGTTATTTATTTGTACTATATTGTTATGTTTTTGAATGTACGTGAATTGTTGAATTGTTATGAATTATTTAATGATATCTAGGGATGCACCCATCCGATATTGATATCGGATATCGGCCCCGATATGACTAAAATAGCTGGATCGGGTATCGAAAAAAAAATATATATATTGGATTTATTTATTTATTATTATTATAATTCTGCAATCTGTTAATAACATTTTCAATCAATCAATGAATCAGCTGGGGATCCTTCAGGAACGTTATTCAAGGATCCCTGAGAATCAAAGGTATAAACGTCTGTATGACCGAAACTCAAATGACTGGGGAATGTATCGCTCCTTCATGTCACACACTGGGTCTCATTCCCAAACAAAGTTACGACAAAAAATTTCGTCTTAGCCAGATTTCGGCCCATTTAAGACATATTAGGGCTGGGAGTGGGAGTCCCCAAATTTTCCTGAGATCAGATTTGATCGTGGCTGAGAGCAGATTTAAGAGTGCTGAGGAGCACTCTTAAATCTGCTCTCAGCCACGATCAAATCTCATGATTGATTGACTAATTAAAAATGTCATTATAACTTGACAGACTGTGTTCTCATAGTGATTCCTTCACGTCAACGCTACAGGCCTCCTTGGAATTAATTACTTAATCATAATTAAAATAAATATGACAGCCCAATCTTCGCTATTACTATTGGGCATGTAATATAAACAAACTCCTTTACTGGAGGACCAGGAGGGAGGAAGAAGACCAACCCCAATGGGCTCGGATGGAAGTCTCCTCTTCAAAGTACTCACTCTGGTCTGTGGCAACATCTCAACTACCCATTTCGATTCCTATTAAACAGGTGGCTCGGAACCAAATTGTGACGGATACTTTGAAAATCTGGAATCAGTTTAGGAAACAATTTGGCCTACACGCTCCGTCGGGGCTAGCTCCAATCTCTCGTAATCACCTATTCTTACCGTCCTGTTCTGATCCTGTATTCAGAAGCTGGGCGAACAAAGGTTTGCTAACCATTAATGACCTCTACTCCGGAGGTGTGTTCTCGTCGTTTGCAGAACGATCAAACAAATTTGGTCTCCCAAATTCTCACCTTTTCCGTTTTTTTCAGATCAGGCATTTTGTTCAGAACCAATTCCCTGGCCGTCCTCCAGACTCTAGGACTGACCCTCTCCTATCGCTCGGTACCGGGCGGAAAGGGCTCGTCTCAATTTTATATGATAAAATATTTTGGATGAACCCAACTTGCTTAGACTCCCTAAAAGCCAAATGGGACGAAGATCTGGGAATTATCATTACAGATGAACAATGGGATCATATATTAGACCTTGTACACACTTCCTCTATATGTGCAAGACACAGTTTGTTGCAGTGTAGGATCCTGCATAGGGTTCACTACACCAATGCGAGGTTAGCAAAGATATACCCGGATAGAACGGATGCGTGTAATAGATGTAAACAATCTCCAGCCGATTATATGCACATGTTTTGGACGTGCCCCAAACTCACAGAGTTTTGGACTGCAATATTTGATACACTAAGTAGGGTCCTGGGCGTGACGTTAGACCCTGATCCACTCACTGCCTTTTTCGGTATCCCGAATACCCCTACGATTGCATCTAGGGCTGCAAAACGAGTTGTGGTGTTCACTACCCTCCTCGCTAGGAGACTTATTCTCTTTAAATGGATACACCCTTCCCCACCTACTCACAACAGATGGATACATGAGATACTACATTGCGTTAAGCTTGAGCAAATCAGATTCTCCCTAAAGGGCTCCCTTGAAACATTCCATGTGACCTGGCAACCATTTCTGCAACACATCGATACCCTGACTATCAATGAAGAGACTTAGAAAGGATAGAGCTTTACACCTTTAACTGCATTTCCTTATTTCTTATTATTATTTTATTCCTATTTTCTAACCCCCCCCCCCCCCCCCCTTCCCTGTCCTGGTATGTATGGGTGTGAATGAGACCACCGGGGGCTGGGTGGGTAACTGGGAGAGGGGAATGGGAGACGCAGCTGCAGAAGGTCAAACTACCCAAGAATTACCACAATACTATAGACAGGGGTGAGGGAAAGAGAGAAATAATCTCATTGATGACTTTCTTCCACAGCCACAGCCGTGCTGGAGAGTTTTCTTTGTGTTTTTAGTTCCTTCTTTACTTCTTTTTATCTAAATGTTTGTGCATAATACATATTATTATTGTTTTTTTGTTTGTCTTTCCCAATAGCATCTATGCTGTATGTTTGGATGTTTTGCAGATATGTTTTCAACAACTCCGGTGTGGGGGGGATGGGGTGGGTATGAGGGAGGGGAAGGGGAAATGAAAAGGGAAGAAAAGAGAAAAAGATGGAAAAAAATGATGTTTTTGCCAATTGTAAATGTACAACTTACTTTTCCTGTAATAAAGAACATTTATAAAAAAAAATAAAAAATATGACAATATTTGTACGATAAGAAATTACGCATTTGATGTCGGAAAAATAAATAATATGGATTCATCTGATCACAGGGCAGCTGCTTAACCATATCTGAACCAGCTATTTTGGACAAATGTATAATTACTTTAATTACTCAGATATTCAAACACAATTATGCAATTATTGTGAAATGATTGAAAATAATAATTATTTAATGCCTTCTGTGGAATTTGTATTTCTTATTTGTTACACATCTGTTTTAATGATTAATTATATACATTTGAAAGAATGCAGGTCAACATGCAATGTATCCCATTGATTGGTATACAATGGGACAGACCTTTGTTTGATTGATTGATTGATTGATTGATTGAAAACTTTATTAACAGATTGCAGAATGGGTACAGTACAGTACAGCTCAATTACATAAGGGGATGCAGACCAGAGAAAGAATTTCGTCTTGTTTACATCATGGTCCCCCATTTTCAATTCATCATAACATATATGACATACACGACATACAGATAGACAGTTACTGCTACATCTATACATTTATGACATACCAGATTTGCAAATACAGTACTGTTTGTGATACAAAAAGAGTCCAGAAAAGAGAGTACATTTGACGTAGAAACTGTTGGAGGAGGTTGGGTAGGAGGGGTGGGTGGGGGATAGACTTACACTGTACAAGCAAAACTGTACATTGGAATATTGACAAAACCATACTTGGTCATTTACTGTACATTGGAGGGGGTTGATATAGCTATAAACCTGCATTCCTTCGAATATATCATTAATCAATTAAACTTATATTGAAATACACTATATAGCCTATACGCCAACACTGAAATGACAGTGGATAAATAAATAAGAACTAAAGCTAATCGGTGGAAATAGACTGCATTAATATTCCATAACAAGTCTTGTGTGCGCCTACAAATGAACAGTAGCCTATAGGCTTAATTATGGAATAATAAGCCATACTGCATTCATTCATTACGCCCGCCGTAGGCTATATATATTATATTTAATTAATTCATTCATATACAGTACTGTGTGTGTGTGTGCGCGCGCGCTGCGGCAGGTGTACCGCAAGCTGTATATGATGCCAATACATTAATCTAATCTAGTTTTGATGGCGCGCAAGCGTGATTACGAAACCTAGCCGCATTTCTCGGAGACGCTCTCTGATTGGCACTGACTGACGCTAGGTTTCGTAATCACGCGGTTCGCAAGACTCGCAAAGCACTTCCGCCATTCCATTTGCACACAGCTGCGTCACTAGTTGCCTTATAAGGAGCTCTGGAATCGTTGTTTTGTATGCAAATGACCTGAACGGGAACGCGCTTTCGAGTTTAAGACAGAATGCCATTCTCCAAGCAGATATCAGATCATATAATTTGTGCGACCTTTTCAGCCACTTAAGACATATTACCAACACGTTCAGGACTCAGAGTGAACTTGCCATTGATTATGTCTCAGTGGTTCCAAGATAAGTCTTCCAGAATAGATCTTTGAAACATTTTCGGGAATGAGACCCACTGACCTTTGCGCACATATATTCACACACAAAAACACATGTCACACACATAAACACACACACACACACACACACACACACACACACACACACACACACACACACACACACACACACACACACACACACACACACACACACACACACACACACACACACACACACACACACACACACACACACACACACACACACACACACACACACACAGCACGCCCAATTCTAAAAGTTTTGCAGGGTGACTGGGAACCTATACTTTTGACAGCACCCGGTGACGACTGCCTTAATCTGGCAACCCATCACTAGACCGCCTCAAGCAGTTCCAATTAATCGCAGAATGCCAAGTCAAATATTGGTATTTTAAGTAGCTGTTGTCACTCCTCTACTGTTAAAAGTTACCGTGGGAGATGTCTGTGATGCGCGTCGTTAGTATCTTACTCTAGTGTTCTGGTGCCCAACATTCTCCCACTGGTGCTTTTGAGAGCGAGGCAGATATTGTAGGAATTGTGTGTATGTGCATGTGTGTGTTTATCTGTGTGTCTGTGTGTGTGTGTGTGTGTGTGTGTGTGTGTGTGTGTGTGTGTGTTTATGCAGACTGAAGCGATGCTTTCAGCAACAATCTGTCTATCACAGTGATGCTTTGATCTCCATCCAACTCCTAATATAGCTGGCAGTCATCCCCTCTTTCTCTCTCGTTCTCATTCTCTCTTCATCTCTATCTCACTCTGTCTCTTTCTCTCTCTTCATCTCTCTCTCGCTTCATCTCTTTCTCTCTCTGTCTCTTTCTCTCTCTTCATCTCTTTCTCTCTCGCTCTCATTCTCTC
The DNA here is from genome assembly GCF_963971535.1 of Notolepis coatsorum. NCBI lineage: Eukaryota > Metazoa > Chordata > Actinopteri > Aulopiformes > Paralepididae > Notolepis > Notolepis coatsorum. The sequence goes on along the minus strand of NC_140169.1, from coordinate 76,525,563 downwards.
TTCATCTCTTTCTCTCTCTGTCTCTTTCTTGCTCTTCATCTCTCTCTCTCTCTCTCTCTTCATCTCTTTCTATCTCACTCTCATTCTCTCTTCATCTCTTTCTATCTCACTCTCATTCTCTCTTCATCTCTTTCTATCTCACTCTCATTCTCTCTTCATCTCTTTCTCTCTCTTCATCTCTCTCTCGCTTCATCTCTTTCTCTCTCGGTCTCTTTCTCTCTCTTCATCTCTTTCTCTCTCGGTCTCTTTCTCTCTCTTCATCTCTCTCTCTCTCTCTCTCTCTCTTCATCTCTTTCTATCTCACTCTCATTCTCTCTTCATCTCTTTCTATCTCACTCTCATTCTCTCTTCATCTCTTTCTATCTCGCTCTCATTCTCTCTTCATCTCTTTCTATCTCGCTCTCATTCTCTCTTCATCTCTTTCTCTGTCTCTTTCTTGCTCTTCATCTCTCTCTTCATCTCTTTCTCTCTTGTTCTCATTCTCCTTTCACCTCTTTCTCTCTCTCTCTCTCTCTTCATCTCTTTCTATCTCACTCTCATTCTCTCTTCATCTCTTTCTATCTCACTCTCATTCTCTCTTCATCTCTTTCTATCTCGCTCTCATTCTCTCTTCATCTCTTTCTATCTCGCTCTCATTCTCTCTTCATCTCTTTCTCTGTCTCTTTCTTGCTCTTCATCTCTCTCTTCATCTCTTTCTCTCTTGTTCTCATTCTCCTTTCACCTCTTTCTTTCTCTCTCTCTCTCTTCATTTCTCTCTCTTGTTCTCTCTGTCTCTCTATCTTCATCTATGTCTGTCTGTCTTACTCTCTGCCTGTCTCGCTATCTCCCTCTGTCTCTCTTACTGTCTCTCTGCCTTTCTCTCTGTCTGTCTCTCTCTATCTCCCTCTCTCCCTCCCTCTGTCTCTCTTTCTTACTCTCTGTCTGTCTCTCTCTATCTCCCTCTGTCTCCCTGTAGATGATTTCTCTTACTACTATTCTCTCTCTCTCTCTCTCTCTCTCTCTCTCTCTCTCTCTCTCTCTCTCTCTCTCTCTCTCTCTCTCTCTCTCTCTCTCTCTCTCTCTCTCTCTCTCTCAGTGCATGCTGGGAATGAGATTGGAGAGATTGGAGAGGTTGGAGGTGTAGTGAGTTTTTTTTCTATCTTTATCTGTCTATTTTGTTAATTTGTTTATGGGATATTGTATTATAAGTGTAGTGTTGGTTTGCTGTGTGTTTTGGTGTGTATAGGGTTGAGTGGGAGTGTTTTGTTTGTTTGGCCGCATCGGCCAGGCTGTGCTGCTGGATGACGTCAGACGCCAATATGGACTTTTCCAAAATTGGTAGAAAGCATGGTATTAAGATATCTGTTCCTAATGTATCAGTAGAGGACTGCAGTTTGGCAGTTGGAAGTATTGTTGGACATAAAAGCATTAAATCAGCTGCGAGAATGAATCAAGGAGTAGTGATCTTTGTTGACTCGGTGGACAAGGTGCACACACTGGTTCAATCGGGGATAAGTGTTGACGGGGCTTTTCTTTCTGTAGAGCCGCTCTCCACACCAGGCAGAAATGTCTTTATTTCCAACGTTCCGCCGTTCATCAGTGATGAACTATTGAGAAGTCAACTAGCACGACATGGGAAGATAATAAAGCATGTTGTCTCACACAGGCGACAGGTTTTAATGATTCTAAACAACAGCGGAGAGGAGCTTGAGTTGGTTTTTGAGATAAAGGTTGATGAGTTTGATTATGTGGTTTTTGTGAGTTCTGGTAATTCGGGGAAGTGTTTCGGATGCGGGGAACTGGGTCATATCTCCCGCGATTGTGCGGGGAGAGGGGCAAGGCGACCTCCGCCTCAGCCCCAGGAGGAGCGCGGGGCTGAGATCAGCGCAGGTAGTGGTACAGAGGAGGGAAGAGTGTTGCAGCTCGCAGCAGAGAGCAGTGACGACAACAGAGTCCCGCTGCAGACCGCCAGCAATGTAAATAGAGTCCTTTTGCAGACCGACAGTAGCGCAGCAGATAGTATCCAGCTGCAGGGCCACAGAACCGGTGTAGCAGGTACGAAGCAGAGCCTTGGTACAGAGGAGGGAGGAGTGAGGGAAGCTGCCCCCCCCCTCAACTAGTGGCGACTGTGGGGTAACAGGGGGTGGTGCGGGTGGTGCAGGGACAGAGGAGGGAGGGGTGGGAGACGCTGTTCCCCCCTCAACCAGTGGTTGTGTAGGTAAGGAGGTGGGAATCAGAGATGCTGCCCCCCCTTCAACAAGTGGCGAGGTAACAGAGGAGAGCAGAGTTTTTTTTGTCCCCCCAAGCCCAACACCGCGTCAGGGTAAAAAAAGGAATCAAAAAAATTTGACAAGTGAAGTAATAGGGGAACATTTGAATGTGGTGGACAATGTACACAGTCAGACAGTGGATGGCGTGGTGGGAAGTGATGGAGGGGTGGGCTCTCAGGATAAGAAAAGAGTGACAAGTTTGGTCATAGAAGACACAGGTTCCTCTCAGTCCAGTATGGACGAGGATGAAGTTGAAAAACAATGGGGTGAGATTGAAAAACAATGGGGGGATGACATCTCAAGTGTTGAGGAAGATGAGTTCCCAAATGCTTCTCAAGTGTCTGATTCACAATGGAAAAATTTGTATGCAGTCAGGCAGATACAGAAGTTCCTGCACACAACAAAAAATTTGAGAAGTGTCAAAGTGGAAGATTTTTTTGAAGATTTGGAGATGTTTATTTTTTCAGCAAGGACTCAAATGAGGTCGAAGAACAATGGGGGGTACACTTCCCAGGACGTTTTTAGACTGAGAAAGATTGTGCAGAAGCTCAAAAAACTGGATAATATAATGTTATCATGATAATGGAGCTTCTGATGTGTGGAGCCCGGCTGGACATTCAGGAAGGGAGTAGACCTGGGCTTGGACAGTGTCTGCAAGCAGTTGGGACAATGACACTGAAAGATGTTGTGAATGTAGCCGGGTCAGAGGAAGTGGCTTCTTTATTGGGGCTGAGGACGGCCTGTCACAACAGGGTCTGTCTGGACGATTGGACTGAAGCGCGGAGCGTCGGGGAACAATACCTGTTGCAGGATTATTTCGGTGGAACGGAAGGTCCTGATGAAGGGGATCTTTTTTTTCATGAGCTGGATATAAAAACTGACACAAATGGACTGACGGGACCCTTTTGGGTTGCTCATATGTTGTTCTTGATGACATATTATGTGTTGAATGGAAGTATGGATATTTTATTTTTGTTTGGGTGGAGCTTCAATGTTTTTTTGTTGTGTTGCAGACGGACAGGTGTATTTTAGCATTTTTTTTATTGTGAGATCTCATGTGGTTTTAAGTGTGATGGGGACATATGTCGCCCGATATTGTGATGTATTAGGTTCGGGTTTGAACCTCTTTGATTGCCGTTGTTATTGTGATGTCACCAGGAAGGCGACACAGACAAGTTGAACGTGACAGACGTGAGCGACATGAATGGATGCAGATACGAACGAGTCAATAAAGGAATCTTATTGAACCTCGGGTTAAGCCTCGTCAATATAACATGGTGTCAGAAGTAAAATTGGAATAAGAGGATGGCGCAGTTTCAACCTCCGATGCCATTGAGTCTGCAAGGCAATCTTGCTGAAAATTGGAGGAATTGGACACAGCGCTTCGAACTATTTAGCATCGCCAGCGGCATCTCAGAAAAGTCTGAAAAAGTGCAGTGTGCGACGTTTCTTCATGTCGCCGGAGAGGAGGCGATTAAAGTATGTAATACTTTTGTCTTTACTGAAGAAGAAAAAGACAAAATAGACATACTGAAGAAGAAATTTCAGGACTATTGTGAGCCCCGGAAAAACTTGCCATATATAAGGCACATATTCTTCACACGTGCACAGAAACAGTCAGAAACAATAGATGCCTATGTCACGGATTTAAAGTATAAAGCCAATGATTGTGAATTTGGTCAGTTGAACGAATCCCTGATAAGAGACAGGATAGTGTGTGGCATAACTAATGACCAAGTAAGAGGCAGACTGTTAAGAGAAGCAGATCTGACACTAGCAAAAGCCTTGGATATTTGCCGTGCGAGTGAGATCACAACCAGTCAAGTGAAAGCACTGACAGAAGAGGTGGATGTGAACAGACTGAGAACAGTCAGGCCAAAAGACAGTAAAGTTGCAGATAGCACAGGTCATACTGAACCAGATGAGTCAAGTTGCTACAGATGTGGTTACAGACATGGAACAAGGACATGTCCGGCAATTGGACAAACATGTAAATCATGCCACAAGAGAAATCACTTTGCCAAGGTGTGTAGAGCGCAGGGCCCACCACAGCACCAATATAAAAAAAAGCTGCATGCAATTGAGCAGAGTGAGAGTGATGAGGAGGAAATGTTCATCGGCACAGTCGAAGTGGAGCAGGAAAAACACATCAGACTGATGGAGACAAAATTCAAGGAAAATCCGTGGAATGAAACAGTGAGGATAAACAGAAAAGCAGTGACTTTCAAACTGGATACAGGCGCTGACTGCAACGCCATGTCAGTGAAAACGCTGAATGAACTGGACGTTAGAGGCAGACTCAGGGTGAGCAAATGCAAACTAGTTGCTTTCTTTGGGCAAAAGATTTCACCACTGGGCAAGAGAGCACTGACATGTGAGTACAAAGGCCAAAAGCATAATATAGAGTTTGAAATTACACAGCAGGATGTACCAGCTACACTAGGCGGAGCCACTTGTGAGAAACTAGGTTTAGTAAAGAGAATGCATGACATTTCCAAGGAAAGTGACATTCTTAAGGATTATGATGATCTGTTCAGTGGACTGGGCTGCTTACCCGGTCAGCATCATATTCAAGTTGACCCCACTGTTACACCTGTAGTGCATGCTCCCAGGAGGGTCCCAGTGTTACACCTGTAGTGCATGCTCCCAGGAGGGTCCCACTGTTACACCTGTAGTGCATGCTCCCAGGAGGGTCCCACTGTTACACCTGTAGTGCATGCTCCCAGGAGGGTCCCACTGTTACACCTGTAGTGCATGCTCCCAGGAGGGTCCCACTGTTACACCTGTAGTACATGCTCCCAGGAGGGTCCCAGTGTTACACCTGTAGTGCATGCTCCCAGGAGGGTCCCACTGTTACACCTGTAGTACATGCTCCCAGGAGGGTCCCACTGTTACACCTGTAGTGCATGCTCCCAGGAGGGTCCCACTGTTACACCTGTAGTGCATGCTCCCAGGAGGGTCCCAGTGTTACACCTGTAGTGCATGCTCCCAGGAGGGTCCCACTGTTACACCTGTAGTACATGCTCCCAGGAGGGTCCCACTGTTACACCTGTAGTGCATGCTCCCAGGAGGGTCCCACTGTTACACCTGTAGTACATGCTCCCAGGAGGGTCCCACTGTTACACCTGTAGTACATGCTCCCAGGAGGGTCCCAGTGTTACACCTGTAGTGCATGCTCCCAGGAGGGTCCCAGTGTTACACCTGTAGTACATGCTCCCAGGAGGGTCCCACTGTTACACCTGTAGTACATGCTCCCAGGAGGGTCTCACTGTTACACCTGTAGTGCATGCTCCCAGGAGGGTCCCACTGTTACACCTGTAGTACATGCTCCCAGGAGGGTCCCACTGTTACACCTGTAGTGCATGCTCCCAGGAGGGTCCCACTGTTACACCTGTAGTGCATGCTCCCAGGAGGGTCCCACTGTTACACCTGTAGTACATGCTCCCAGGAGGGTCCCACTGTTACACCTGTAGTGCATGCTCCCAGGAGGGTCTCACTGTTACACCTGTAGTACATGCTCCCAGGAGGGTCCCACTGTTACACCTGTAGTGCATGCTCCCAGGAGGGTCTCACTGTTACACCTGTAGTGCATGCTCCCAGGAGGGTCCCACTGTTACACCTGTAGTGCATGCTCCCAGGAGGGTCCCACTGTTACACCTGTAGTGCATGCTCCCAGGAGGGTCCCACTGTTACACCTGTAGTGCATGCTCCCAGGAGGGTCCCACTGTTACACCTGTAGTACATGCTCCCAGGAGGGTCCCACTGTTACACCTGTAGTGCATGCTCCCAGGAGGGTCCCACTGTTACACCTGTAGTACATGCTCCCAGGAGGGTCCCACTGTTACACCTGTAGTACATGCTCCCAGGAGGGTCTCACTGTTACACCTGTAGTGCATGCTCCCAGGAGGGTCCCACTGTTACACCTGTAGTGCATGCTCCCAGGAGGGTCCCACTGTTACACCTGTAGTGCATGCTCCCAGGAGGGTCCCACTGTTACACCTGTAGTGCATGCTCCCAGGAGGGTCTCACTGTTACACCTGTAGTGCATGCTCCCAGGAGGGTCCCACTGTTACACCTGTAGTGCATGCTCCCAGGAGGGTCCCACTGTTACACCTGTAGTGCATGCTCCCAGGAGGGTCCCACTGTTACACCTGTAGTACATGCTCCCAGGAGGGTCCCACTGTTACACCTGTAGTGCATGCTCCCAGGAGGGTCCCACTGTTACACCTGTAGTACATGCTCCCAGGAGGGTCCCACTGTTACACCTGTAGTACATGCTCCCAGGAGGGTCTCACTGTTACACCTGTAGTGCATGCTCCCAGGAGGGTCCCACTGTTACACCTGTAGTGCATGCTCCCAGGAGGGTCCCACTGTTACACCTGTAGTGCATGCTCCCAGGAGGGTCCCACTGTTACACCTGTAGTACATGCTCCCAGGAGGGTCCCACTGTTACACCTGTAGTACATGCTCCCAGGAGGGTCTCACTGTTACACCTGTAGTGCATGCTCCCAGGAGGGTCCCACTGTTACACCTGTAGTGCATGCTCCCAGGAGGGTCCCACTGTTACACCTGTAGTGCATGCTCCCAGGAGGGTCCCACTGTTACACCTGTAGTGCATGCTCCCAGGAGGGTCCCACTGTTACACCTGTAGTGCATGCTCCCAGGAGGGTCCCACTGTTACACCTGTAGTGCATGCTCCCAGGAGGGTCCCACTGTTACACCTGTAGTGCATGCTCCCAGGAGGGTCCCAGTCGCACTCAGAGACAGGGTAGTTGAGGAACTACAGCGCATGGAGAAATTGGGGGTAATAACAAGGCAGATTGAGCCAACTGAGTGGGTTAACAGTATGGTGACTGTGGTCAAACCAAATAAACTCAGAATCTGCATGGATCCTAAGGACTTAAATGAAGCTATTAAACGGGAGCATTACCCATTGCTCACTGTGGAGGAAGTAGTTTCCCGTATGCCAAACGCCAAGTTCTTCTCAGTGTTAGACGCTAATCAGGGTTTTTGGCAAATAAAGCTTGACGAAGAAAGTTCAAAGCTATGCACCTTTAACACTCCCATAGGTAGGTACAGATTCTTACGTCTACCGTTTGGTATTTCATCTGCGCCAGAGGTGTTTCAAAGGGCAACAGCGCAGATGATTGAAGGTCTAGAAGGTGTCGTAAACATCATAGATGACATGCTTGTATGGGGAGACACCAAGGAAGAGCACGACCACAGGGTGCTTAGGGTTAGGGTTAGGGTTAGAGACACCAAGGAAGAGCACGACCACAGGGTGCAGAAACTGTTAGACAGAGCAAGGGAATACAACTTGAAACTGAACAGGAACAAGTGCGCTGTCAGGACAAGTGAAATAAGATACATAGGACACATACTCAGCGCCAGTGGGCTGAAACCAGATGGGGAGAAGGTGAGAGCAGTGACACAAATACCCCCACCACAGAACAAACAGGACCTGCTCAGGTTCAATGGTATGGTTCAATATCTCGCCAAGTTCATACCAAATCTGTCAGATGTCAGTGCACCGTTAAGGAAGCTGCTTGAAAATGACATAGAGTGGCACTGGGAGGAACCACAAAAGAGGAGTTTTGAACAAATCAAACAGCTGGTCACTAGTGCTCCAACCCTGAAGTTTTTATGACGTCAACAAACCAGTGACTATGTCAGTAGATGCCAGCTCAGAAGGCCTCGGAGCGGTCCTACTACAAGATGAGCAACCTGTAGCTTTTGGGTCTAGGTCTCTCACTGACTGTCAGCGCAGGTATGCCCAGATAGAAAAAGAGCTACTTGCTATAGTCTATGGATGTGAAAAATTCCATCAGTATGTTTATGGAAAAAGCATACACGTTGAGAGCGACCACAAGCCTTTGGAGAGCATCTTTAAAAAGCCTTTACACCAAGCTCCTATGAGGCTACAGTCAATGCTGCTTAGGTTGCAAAGGTACAGCCTAAAAGTCACCTACAGGCCAGGCAAGGAACTTCATATTGCAGATGCTCTAAGTCGAGCGTTCCTGAAAGAGCAGAAAGAAGATCTATTGGAGAAAGACTTGGAGGTGAATATGATCACTCTGCAGCTGCCGATATCAGAGGAGAAACTGCACACATTCAGAACAGCAACGGCAGAAGACCCCGAAATGCAGCTACTAAAAGAAACCACACTCAAGGGATGGCCGAAAGACAGAAGTGCTGTACAAAAGGAAATTCAACCCTATTGGACATTTAAAGAAGAAATCTCACACGCAGATGGTCTGATGTTCAAGGGAGCGAAGCTCATTGTTCCGCAGCAGTTGAGACAAGAAATGATTAACAAAATCCATGAGTCACACTTAGGAATTGTTAAGTGCAAGGAAAGAGCCAGAGACATTTTATATTGGCCATGCATGTCTTCACAAATTGAGGAGATGGTATCTCAGTGTGCCATATGTAATGAGAACAGGAACAACAATCAGAGAGAACCGTTGCTCCCACACCCAGTACCAGACAGACCGTGGTCAAAAGTAGGGAGTGATCTCTTTCATTATAAGGGATCTGAGTTCCTGCTGTGTGTGGACTATTTCTCAAAGTTCCCGGAAATCACAAAACTGAGAGACACTACCAGTGGCAGTGTCATTGTCGGACTGAAATCAATATTTGCCAGACATGGCATTCCTGATGTTGTCTTCACGGATAATGGTCCTCAGTATTCCAGTGCTGAGTTCAAGGACTTTGCAGAAAGCTGGGAATTCATCCACACCACGTCGAGTCCCGGTCACGCCCAGTCAAATGGGCAAGCAGAAAGAACAGTACAGACTATCAAAAATATGCTGAAGAAATCAGAAGGAAGTAATGGCGACCCCTACATATCGCTATTGTATCGCAACACACCGCTGGAAGGTGTAAGACTATCACCGGCACAGTTGCTCATGGGACGGCGGCTGAAAGGAAAACTGCCTGCCTCGACATCACTGCTCACTCCAGAAGGAACTACATACGTGCGTAGGCAGTTGAGTGACAAACAGGAGAAACAAAAACTCTACTTCGACAGGCAAACAAAAAGACTGCCTGACCTATAAGCAGGAGAAAACGTCAGGGTTCAAAGGGGTGAAACATGGCAGCCGGCCGTGGTCCTGCACAAACATGACCAACCACGTTCATATGTGGTTCGCACACCGGATGGGAGACAGTACAGGAGAAACAGAAAATACCTGAGACAAACGGAGGAGAGAACTTTTCCATCTACAAATGAACAGGATGCTTACCAGAACGTGGACTGTGACACGAGAGAAAATCTGGCAACACGCACACGTTCAGCAGAGAACACAGGTGTTGCAGACCAAACAGAGACACATGATGGACAATCTGAAACGCAGCCGTATCAGACTAGGTCTGGTAGACCAGTTAAACTACCTCTTAGATACAGAGAGTAACTGGAGTGTGTTCACATGCATGTTGTTGGAGTATTTTCATATTCAAGTTTTCGCATTAAGTGCTTTGCATTATGTCATGGTTCAAGTGGGTTTAAGTTACAGGATCCTTTAAAGTGAAAGTTGTCTGTGACTAACATTGTTATTTCATTTACAGCAGGTGGATGCTCTGAGTAAACATTTAAGTTGGGAAATGTTTGTTATGTTTGTTTTGGGGAAATAGGACGTGTTAGCAAGAGTTCAAGCTAGACAAAGGTAGAATACTAAGTTCTGTTTGAGAAAAAAAATATGTTAAAGAGAAGGATGTGATGTATTAGGTTCGGGTTTGAACCTCTTTGATTGCCGTTGTTATTGTGACGTCACCAGGAAGGCGACACAGACAAGTTGAACGTGACAGACGTGAGCGACATGAATGGATGCAGATACGAACGAGTCAATAAAGGAATCTTATTGAACCTCGGGTTAAGCCTCGTCAATATAACAGATATAATGTGTAGTTAGTTGTTTTAATTGTATTGACATACACATTGTACATTGTAATGAGAAGTATGTAAATAAATGTTTTTCTAAAATCAAAAAAAAAAACTCTCTCTCTCTCTCTCTCTCTCTCTCTCTCTCTCTCTCTCTCTCTCTCTCTCTCTCTCTCTCTCTCTCTCTCTCTCTCTCTCTCTCTCTCTTTCCATCTCTGCAGTTTGTTTATTGACTTAGCTGCGCTTAGGGATGTGCCTGAGCCGTATCCATAGTGATGGTGAAACTAGGACTCGGGTTCATTAATAATTCATCAGAGCAGATATATTTTTCTAAAAGAAGACAGAAAGTTTGGACAGACTGCTCAAGGATAGACAGGGATATATATATATATATATATATATATATATATATATATATATATATATATATATATATATATATATATATATATATATATATATATATATATATATATATATATATATATATATATATTAGTGTAGGGTGTATTCAAGGAGAGGAGGAGAGGTTCAGTTCAGTTCAGAGTTTTTATTTGCCACATGGAATCATACAATCATAGTTTCTTCATTACATAATCATAAATAGTCATTCCATGGACAAAAGGAGCAGGAAGAATAATAAATCTTATAGTTACCTGCCCCTTATTCCTAAACTAACAAGTATTTACTTAATGGTCGGCGTACAACCTAATTTACACAAATAATAATTTATACCATTATAAAAGAAACACACAGTTAAACAAGAAAAAATTAAATAATAATAATAATGATAAAGAATAAAGAATAAAGGAAAGAGAAGAAAAAAAAGAAAATATCTCACTATTCAGATTTGATTTTCATACTGACTAAATATTTTTAGCTTCTAAGTCACATTAACTGTCAGTCACAGGGATAAAGTGTAGAGGAAGAGCTTCAAAGAACTCAACCCGCCAAATGAAAAGTGTTTTCCCCTCCATTTCCCCTCTTTTGTCTCAACCCTGTTCTCATCTACCGTACTGTACGTATCACTGTGTGCCAATTCACAAAAAAAGATTTCCTTTTTATTTCCGTCTAAATAAATCCATTGTTTTCTCTTCCTGGAAAAAGTACCGAATCCGTGAGTTGTGTCAATCTGCCCTTGAAGGCCAAACAAATGCTGTCTCTTTTTCGCCTCAGTGTAGTGCCATGTGTTTTTCTACACATATGAGAGAAACCCAGAGTGGAATTCCCCTTTAATGAGCAAGCCTAAGGTACCTGTGCTTTAATAATGAGCTAGCTTATTGTGAATTTACCTGCGCTTTAATGAGATAGCTTATTGTGAATATACCTGTGCTTTAGCTTTAATGAGTTAGCTAATTGTGAATTTACCTGCGCTTTAATGAGCTAGCTTATTGTGAATTTACTGTGCTTTAGCTTTAATGAGTTAGCTAATTGTGAATTTACCTGTGCTTTAATGTGCTAGCTTATTGCAATTTTACCTGTGCTTTAACACATTGGTTGCCAGCCGGATATGACGATTTATCGCTTGGATGCCACCACGTTAATCAATGGGAGGACGAGCACATTTGCGAACGCATAAACTATATGTTAAATTATGGCTATGTGTCTAATACACCCGTCGCTTATCAATGACTTGCTTGCAGTCAACATGTACGAAACGGATTGTTTTTTCATCAGTACATTTCCGTTTTATACCGTTTTGAATATGATTTATGAATCGTTTTCAAATAAACGCTAGATTATCGAGAGTATTTGTGTTCTTATGCACGATTCAAAAGCGGGCTGAAAAATCATTTATTCGTGCCGCGCTCAGCGCCTAGCCCCCCCCCCCCCACACACACGCACACACACACACACACACACACACACACACACACACACACACACACACACACACACACACACACACACACACACACACACACACACACACACACACACACACACACACACACGTTGTGAAATCTGTGAAAAACAACTCTGATTAACCCAAAACTGGTAACATAGATTCCTTACCTCAGATCAGATGTTCTGCAAAAAGATTAATCCAATTCCTGATCGCCATTCCAAATATTGATCGCGTTAATTGATATCGCTAATAAAAGAAATAGCGATTAAATAACGGGAAATCTCGTTATTGGCAACCAATGCATGACGGCCGCAACCAATGTGTTAATGAGCTTATTTACCTGCTAATTCAACAATGGTTTAATGAGCTATCCTTTTGCTAATTTACCTGTGCTAATGAGCTAGCTTATTTATCTGCTAATTTACCAGTGCTTTATTGAGCTAGCCTTTTGCTATTTTACCTGTGCTAATGAGCTAGCTTATTTACCTGCTAATTTACCAGTGCTTTAACACTTTGGCGACCAAAGTCCCGCAGCGATTTATAGTCCAGAGGACCGAGCTTTGTCAACAAACCGATGTACTTTCTAACAGCTATATATATACTTTATAGTATTGCTATCTGTCCACTCTCATTGTCACTTGAGTGCATAAACCGTGCCTTCATAATGGCTTAAAGAAAATAAAAATCCATCAGTTGGTTGTCATTTTATAGCGCCGTGAATATAAGGTTTATCGCAGTTTTCGCCTGGTCTTTTTTCTGGGGAGCTAGATATGAGGCTAAAGGCTAGTCACGTTATATCAAACGCCATTTCTGTTGTATATATACGAATGAAATAAAACAAACTGCGTAGCATCCGGACTATTACAGAGCATCTATGGATGAAATGGGGGTGGCGGGGGACGCCGATTACTATTATTGATTAGCAATACAGTGTGCGTTCAAGTAGCCATTTTCACTGATCGATCACGTTGCATTTTAAAACAAGCTCCAATCCGACTGTAATTTGGGTGAATAGTATCCTACCGTCAGTCCATGTGATCGGCGGGAGCATTTCGTCATAATACATCGGCATCTGGTAGATCGATATGTCCATTGGCTAATAATAAATCCCATTATTCCAGGCTGAAATCTGCGCTTCCAAACGTGATCAAAGATGGATGATGTTCGTTTGGGATCCAGGCTAATTTTAGTAATTTTTTTTCCCAATCGGCCTCAATGATACTGCAGTGGAGCGATGGCGCCCCTAAGAGGATCTGGCCGGTATTGCATGTTGCCGAAATCAAATATGTGGGTAGGTCCCCAGAGTCGATCGGGGACGTTAATACGGTTATTAATATGGAATAAAACAATAACAACTTGCCACAAGTTAACTCGTGGCTCTGGTCCACAACACATGGCACCGTAACACGTATAAACTTGTGGCTGGTCCTTAAAGTGTTTGAGCCAGGGTTTCCGTTAGAAAAAATTGTTGCCGGTCTCCGTGACCTGCAAGATTTCAATCTACCGGACAAATGAGATTAATTCCGGTCATAGTTTATTGAGCTTTAAAACAATTGAATAAAGAATGTCATCCTCAAGGCATGTAGATTTATAATATTATTACTTAAAACTATAGGCTACTTTTGCGTATACAGTCATTAATATATTCCAAATAAAATAAGTCCCTCGATACTCCGTGCTGCTGCTGACTTGAAATAAAATAGACCGCGTATGTGGGCAGTCGGTCCGACACTAAACAGCAGTCTGTTATAATCACATTTTTATGAGCTAACGAATTCCGTTATATTGGACATTTGTATTAATTATATCAAGCGAAGAACTGAGAAATTTTGCAGAGAGAGACGGCAACATTATCGTGGGTTTGCGTAATGTATATCTCCACCTCCCAACGACTTGGTGCTGGTCATAATGTCCGGTGAAAACAACTCCCTCCAAGCACAACTTGACCACCCGAACCGTACCAAAACAGGCCAAAATTAAATAGCCCATGCGACGAACGATTCATTACATTCGTTTCATCGTTGCTCCACCAAGCAGCCGGTCCAACAATGAAAGCTGTTATCAGCGCGAGCCGGCCGCAGTTAGTTTGCAAGAAGCATCCAGCTGCAGACCCGCAGAGCAGCTTTCCAGGTCTGGGGACCGCACTGTGTCAGCAAAGCTGGTGGGTTCTGTGGGTCTGCAGCTGCATGCCTTCCGCAAATCCAGCAGCAAGCTCTCGCTGAGCGAAGCAACGACAACAAACGCAATGATTGTTTCGTTCATCGCATAGGCCACCCAACTCCAGCCCATCCAAATACAATTCAAATAATCAAACTGTGCCCAGAGGGAACTATTTTCACCGGACACTATGACCGGAGAGATTAAATATGTCGGACTTCAACAGATTTTGCCGGTCAAATACCGGTAATTACCGGCTAACGGAAACGCTGGTTTGAGCTATCTTATTTATCTGCTAATTTACCAGTGCTTTAATGAGCTATCTTATTTATCTGCTAATTTACCAGTGCCTTAATAAGCTAGCCTTTTGCTAATTTACCTGTGCTTTAATGAGCTAGCTAGCCTATTGCTAATTTACCTGTGCTTTAATGAGCTAGCCTATTTACCTGTAGTGTTTTAAAGAACGAACCTATTGCCTAGGTACCTATAGTGTTTTAATGAGCTAGCATATTGCTAAGATACCTGCAGTGTTTAAATGAGCCATCCTATTGCTAAGGCACCTGCAGTGTTTTAATTAGTTAGCCTATTGCTTAAGTACCTGTAGTGTTTTAATTAGTTAGCCTATTGCTTAAGTACCTGTATAGTGTTTTAATTAGTTAGCCTATTGCTTAAGTAACTGTAGTGTTTTAATTAGTTAGCCTATTGATAAGGTACCTGTAGTGTTTTAATGAGCCATCCTACAGTAAGGTACCTGTGTGCGTTGCCGTGGTTGCCAGGTGTTATTGCTCAGGTACCTGTGTGCATTGCCGTGGTTGCCAGGTGTTATTGCTCAGGTACCTGTGTGCGCTGCCGTGGTTGCCAGGTGTTATTGCTCAGGTACCTGTGTGCGTTGCCGTGGTTGCCAGGTGTTATTGCTCAGGTACCTGTGTGCGTTGCCGTGGTTGCCAGGTGTTATTGCTCAGGTACCTGTGTGCGTTGCCGTGGTTGCCAGGTGTTATTGCTCAGGTACCTGTGTGCGTTGCCGTGGCTCCCAGGTGTTATTGCTCAGGTACCTGTGTGCATTGCCGTGGTTGCCAGGTGTTATTGCTCAGGTACCTGTGTGCGTTGCCGTGGCTCCCAGGTGTTATTGCTCAGGTACCTGTGTGCGTTGCCGTGGTTGCCAGGTGTTATTGCTCAGGTACCTGTGTGCGTTGCCGTGGTTGCCAGGTGTTATTGCTCAGGTACCTGTGTGCGTTGCCGTGGCTCCCAGGTGTTATTGCTCAGGTACCTGTGTGCGTTGCCGTGGTTGCCAGGTGTTATTGCTCAGGTACCTGTGTGCGTTGCCGTGGTTGCCAGGTGTTATTGCTCAGGTACCTGTGTGCGTTGCCGTGGTTGCCAGGTGTTATTGCTCAGGTACCTGTGTGCGTTGCCGTGGCTCCCAGGTGTCCTCCAGAGCGTAGGTGATGTAGGGGCCACTACAGATGCAGCACTCCAACATGACAGGGCTGGCCAGGAGGGGCGGAGCCCGAACCCCCCAAGACTGACACCCCGCCAGATGGCCTTCTGACTCCGCCTCTTTCTGCTTGTTTGCACTGTCGCCATGGTAACGGCCCAACATCTTCCACTTCCTCACCTGGCAGACAGATGAATTCAAATAAATCAAATAAATGAGGTTAGAATCCTAGAGTACACTAGTTTCAATTATTTTGAATGCAGAATATTACTGACTATAAACTTCTAAATACTTTGCACAATTCAATAACCAACTGCTAAACCTCATGTAGTAGCTAAGGGTTAGTTTATATTTGTCTTTTTTGTTTTAGTCTAGATTTTGTCGACGAAAACGGATGACATTTTTGTCTATTTTTAGTTAATGTACTAAAAAAAGAAAAATATTATATTATATAAATGATTAAAAAATAATTATTAAAATTTTTACAGCTACTGTTTTATATATACTGTTTTTTAGTAATAACTAGAAAGTAATGGTATTTATTCAACAACAGGTGATTGTATAGATTAGTATTAGTATGACAACTGTGCTCAATGAGTTCACCCACGGAAAGGTTGTTGGCACATTGGTTCCACACGGACATTATACGTTGTTGGACTTGCTTCCAGAAGGCTCCGTTTAGGTTAGCTACTGTAGTAGCAGAGGCTCTGTTGTGATTTTTAATGCACAATAAATATTCAACATAGACCACTACACTTCCGCGTTACATTGAAATCGGGGAGGAGATTGCGGGGGGGTCAAATGAATGAATGTGGATGAGAGCCTTGACATTAAGTGATTGCAGATACGGCTGTGGGGGTGCTAGAGACATGATCCAATAGACTTGTATGCGCCTGAGTCTCCTGAACACGGCGTGAGACATTCCTAATCGATCAGAACTAAATTGGCAGCGAAAAAGACCCCCCCGCAATCTCCTCCCCGATTTCAGAATCCCGGAAGTGTTGCGGTGGTCTATTCTCTTTTGAGACTCCGCCTCAGACTCTTATCATTTGGCACTAAAAGCTAAACATTGTCACCGGTATGGCTGTCCGCAACATGTCATTAATTGTGTGCGAGAGGTCGATCAGTTAGCCACATCAGCGTGAGCTAGGTTAGCCACTAGTTAACGCGAGCGAGATGGAAATACAAACAATGTAACGTTACTGGTGAAAAAGTGATTTACCTTTGAATACTCCTTTGCCAATTTGCTGTACTTTGCTTGCAGGTCTGCAGCTGGATTATGAATAGTCCCAACTTTAGCCAAGGTAACGTTAAGCTAAAACTAGCTTTTCAAATAGCTCTTCAGCTAATGCTAATAACATAGCTCCCCGTCACACTGCTCTACTCGGGACGATGGCATTAAGAAAAGTTATAATTATTTTGTCTCGTCTTGTTTTAGTCAACAATATCAACATACATGAAGAGAAATTTCGTCCTGGTTTTTGTATATTACATTTTTGTGTCCTCAGTTGTGGTCAACGATATTTAATAAACTATTTAGTCTCGTTAGCGTCACAAGGTCTTCAATAACGTGACGTCACGTCTCGTCGTCATGAAAAAAACCTTTGTTGACGAACATCTTTCGTCATCATTTTAGTTGACAAAGTTAACACCAATGCGCAATTAATAATCAGAGTATTAGCTATTATTAGCCCTGCCAATCATAGTTAAGCTGCCTCCTCAAACTGCTGCATTTATGACAGAAAGTCCTGATCGAAATAGAAAGAAGAGAGAAGGAATAAAGAAAACAGATGTTTACAATATTTATTCATGTAACTGAGTTGCCCCCTACCTGCATTGAGATGCTGCACTAAAAAAGTACAATGGGGTTCTATGGAGAAACCATAGCACTCCCCTGACTAAAAGTATAATGGAGCTCTATGGAGAAACCATGACACTCCCCTGACTAAAAGTATAATGGAGCTCTATGGAGAAACCATGACACTCCCCTGACTAAAAGTATAATGGAGCTCTATGGAGAAACCATAGCACTCCCCTGACTAAAAGTATAATGGAGCTCTATGGAGAAACCATGACACTCCCCTGACTAAAAGTATAATGGAGCTCTATGGAGAAACCATGACACTCCCCTGACTAAAAGTATAATGGAGCTCTATGGAGAAACCATGGCACTCCCCTGACTAAAAGTATAATGGAGCTCTATGGAGAAACCATGACACTCCCCTGACTAAAAGTATAATGGAGCTCTATGGAGAAACCATGACACTCCCCTGACTAAAAGTATAATGGAGCTCTATGGAGAAACCATGGCACTCCCCTGACTAAAAGTATAATGGAGCTCTATGGAGAAACCATGACACTCCCCTGACTAAAAGTATAATGGAGCTCTATGGAGAAACCATGACACCCCCCTGTCTAAAAGTATAATGGAGCTCTATGGAGAAACCATGACACTCCCCTGACTAAAAGTATAATGGAGCTCTATGGAGAAACCATGACACCCCCCTGTCTAAAAGTATAATGGAGCTCTATGGAGAAACCATGGCACTCCCCTGACTAAAAGTATAATGGAGCTCTATGGAGAAACCATGGCACTCCCCTGACTAAAAGTATAATGGAGCTCTATGGAGAAACCATGGCACTCCCCTGACTAAAAGTATAATGGAGCTCTATGGAGAAACCATGGCACTCCCCTGACTAAAGCTGTTTCAAAAACCATTTTAAAAACAAAAACTTCTGGATGTAATTTTGCCACATCAGCACGGCTGTGAGTGTGAGTCAGCGTTTACATAATCTAGCTTTGGCATGGATTTAGTGTTTAGATTGCTACTGTAGCACCACGACAGCTGCGATATAATAACAACAATACACTATGGCCTGTCGTGAGCTATTGTTTACTTTAAATATTCCCTATGAGTACTTCAAATGGACACTGGACGTTAACCCTTTCACTACCACACTACCAAAGGGTTAACCCTTTCACTACCACACTTACAGAAGGTTACCCCTTTCACTACCGCACTTACAGAAGGTTAACCCTTTCACTACCACACTTACAGAAGGTTAACCCTTTCACGACCACACTACAGACGGTTAACCGGCTGTAGTGTGGTAGTGACAGGTTAACCTTCTGTAGTGTGGTAGTGAAAAGGGTTAAACTCTCGTCACAGCAGGGCCATTAAGAGGTCCGAAGGTCCAGTGGCGGCTCTACCACTAGGGGCGCTAGGGCGCCGACCCACCTGCTGTTAAATCAGAGAAGAAGACAATAAAACTTTTTCGTTTTTGTGTTTTATAGCCCTATAAATAATATAAACATGTTTAAAATTAATAATATTTACTCATTTTAAGTATGTTTGTATTTCCAATGCACAATATAACGTTATTATCTAAATTAAAAAAACATCGTTTCCAGAGCAGGAAGTGACATCACGTTTTTTTTTTTTTTTTTTTTTTTTTTTTTTTCGGCCCGGGCTATACGCGATAGCGCTCTGAGTGCGCGTCACAGTTTGATCGCTGTCTCCGTCACAGCCAATCAGTGCATACGGCGTTGTGCGTTGAAATATGACTATTATGTTGGAATCCGAGCGCGATTTGAAGCGGTCTAGAAAGCAGCGTGAACTTCCGTGAGAATTTCCATAGCCGCATTTCGCGGAGACGCTCTCTGATTGGCCGACGCCAGTATTTTTTTCTATGGCAGAATTTCACAGAGACGATCTCTGATTGGCCGAATCCAATTTCTAATGTTCCAATTCTAGCTTCTAGCTTGGTTCCTGGTACTAGGACTGTTGTTTGTCTTAGAGCGTGCCGTGCCGTGACTGCAAGTTCTTTAGACTGTTAAGCTTAGGCACTCTTTCAAAGTTGGTTAAGGTTAGAGTTTGTCTTAGAGCATGGCGATAGAACGCCAGGTAGTTTGCAGTCTGTTCGAGCGGAAATGGACAAAGGAATGTACTTGTTGAGTGTTGTGCTAACGTCGACGAGCTCAGCTGAGCTAACACTTGGCTAACAAGCTATATGGCGGATCAAGCTCTCCTGCCCTGGACGTTTCAACTAAACAGTGAGTCTCTCTCTCTCTCTCTCTAACGTTAGTAGTACTAGGCTGGTGCGGGCTAACTGGCTATCGTTCTGGCAGCTAACGTTAGTAGTACTAGGCTGGTGCGGGCTAACTGGCTATCGTTCTGGCAGCTAACGTTAGTAGTACTAGACTGGTGCGGGCTAACTGGCTATCGTTCTGGCAGCTAACGTTAGTAGTACTAGACTGGTGCGGGCTAACTGGCTATCGTTCTGGCAGCTAACGTTAGTAGTACTAGACTGGTGCGGGCTAACTGGCTATCGTTCTGGCAGCTAACGTTAGTAGTACTAGACTGGTGCGGGCTAACTGGCTATCGTTCTGGCAGCTAACGTTAGTAGTACTAGACTGGTGCGGGCTAACTGGCTATCGTTCTGGCAGCTAACGTTAGTAGTACTAGACTGGTGCGGGCTAACTGGCTATCGTTCTGGGAGCTAACGTTAGTAGTACTAGGCTATCGTTCCGTGATTTGTTTACTTGGTAACACGGGTTGCTAAGGAATTTAGGTTCGAGGTTGAAGAAATCTCTCTCTCTCTCTCTCTCTCTCTCTCTCTCTCTCTCTTTCTCTCTCTCTCTCTGCTTAACGTTAACGTTTGTAAATAGTTTTTTTAGGAGCAGTGCTACTGCTGGCCATTCATGAAGCGAGACATTGCTGATTGTTTATTTATCGATGGCTCATTGATTTAACTACTGCAGCTCTCTCGGATTGAAAATACGTGGATTATGGCTTGTTCAATATCGTCTATGTTTGAATGAATGAATGAATGAGAACTTTATTAACAGATTGCAGAATGGGTACAATACAGTACGGCTCAATACACACAATTGTTAAGGGGATGCAGACCAGAGAAAGACGTTTGTCTTGTTTACATCAGGGTCCCAGATTTTCGATTCATATCGATAGTTTAATAGCTAGCCTTGGCTCGTTTAACAATATGCAAAATATGTGTACAGCCCTGTACTCATACTGAAGTTATTCTTGGTATATAATAGGTCTGATTGTGTAACGAATCGATTCCACGTCGCGCTGTGTGTGAGAGAGAGAAGGAGAGAGGGAGAGATCTGCCTGTGTTTGTAGACGGGCGAGTTTTGTTTCTAACTTTTCTATTTATATATTGTGTTTCAAGTTGTGAATTAGACTATACTTTATTTGACTGGTTGTGTGTTGTTGTAGTAACAGCTGAGCGACTCGTTCATAAGAGCCGATTCATTGCCGTGAGCGTGAGTCGAATCGCTCACGTCTTGCCATGAGTGTTGCGTGGTACTGTACTGTACATGTTTGCATTTTGCAAAATGTTTGGTATAGCGCCCCTAGTGGCGAAGTACCCACCGGCCGCCACTGCGAAGGTCGGTTGTAGATAATAATCCACCCCAACTAGGAGACATTGACTCTTGATGAGGGCGCACATTGTTATTAGAGCGCCATGTTTCCATTCCAGTGGAGTCAGAGCGTGAATCAGCCAGTGTGGCACTAAGACGGTGTCTTAGCAGTAATCCTCCCCCCTTGTGTCTGCAGCTGTGTCAATGGGATAACACGCTCTACACGTGTGGCTTTCTTAATCGGGGACTATTCAACAGCGATAATAACACGGGTCATCAATCTTTTTCTTGCATGTGTCTGGTAACGAAACATCAATTATCAGCCACACTGCGTGTAGAATATAGAAGTGTTTATAATGGTAGCCTATATTCACACACATAGAAGACTATAGCTTCAACACCCTTAAACTTACAGCTCTTACTTCACTGACTGCCTTCAAGAATAAACTCAACACGCTCTTAGTAGATCCCTCCTGCTCTTGCTGATACCCCACTTTCACACTTGCATACACCCTCTCACACACAACATACAAGCACTCATTCATCTTCATACTCGCACCGAGACACACGCATCTGTTTGCATGCACGCACACACACACACACACACACACACACACACACACACACACACACACACACACACACACACACACACACACACACACACACACACACACACACACACACACACACACACACACACACACACACACACACACACACACACACACACACACACACACACACACACACACACACACGACATTGTAAATAAGAAACCTGTTCTTAATGTTTTATCTGGCTAAATAAAGGTCAAAATAAGCTATCCCTCAAACTAACATGAAAGGAAACTGAATGCTGTCGACGGATATACGTTAGTGACCTGGAATGGGCTGTTATGGTCTCCTTGGCAGACTGGGCCAGCAGGTTTACTGACTATAGGGAGGTGTAGTCTGACGTCACTTTGGACCGCCCGCAAGGTCCACCCGTATAGGGATTTATCATTGGGAAAATGGATTATCGGCTATTGTAACAATTCTGCCTCATGAACATTGGAAAGCTTTCCATTTTTGCACAAAATGAGTTTCCTTCTATCACTAACATTATTGTTTAAGCACTTTTGGTTGAAATAAAATTCAGCGTTTTTTTTTTACCATTAACTGAATATTTTCATGTGGATGAATATGCGCAGAAAGGTACACCATGCAAATGTTCATGCTTTATTTGTTTTAAACGAGACGATTTAGAAATGGTCAATGGGGAAATACGTTGCAATTTTGCGAGGTGGACCGGCCGGAAACAGCAATGACGTAACCACTACACCTCCCTATAGCCGTTATCAAGGCCTCTATCTGTTACACGCTACCCTGTTGGCCTCCTGACATTACCACTACTACTTAGAGAGAGAGAGATAGACAGACAGATGGACAGACCTGTCTGGCCCTGCTGCTTTGCTTTCATGTTGTTCTTGAACGTATCTCTCACCTCGTCCTCCTCGAGGCAGACAGGCGGCGTTGGAGTGTAGGAGTAACAGGGATGGCTGGCGGAATAGTTATTTGTGATCAAACGTTGCATAAAACTAGTTTAATTGATCTGGGAGGTTAGGGTCATTTTATCTGGAGGGGAGCAGGGTCTTGCCGATTCACTCTCTGACTCATCTGTCATGTCCTTAATTCATTTCACTGCTGCACTACCAACACGGTTAACGTTAGGTTATGACTATAACCAAGTTCTGTTAATAGTGGTGACGCTCGGCGTCACTCATGCATTGTCCTCGCACACGTGCACGCGCACTGAATAAAGGCCACAATGTACCTTTATATCCCAATATTTGTCTGACCACACCCCTATCAGCTCACCTACATAAGCAGGTGTGTGGTCACCTGCTCTCCTCCTTCCCAAGCTTTCACCACAAGGTGAGATCAAGGGCTGCAGCGGCGTCGGACGCCGAGCGTCACCACTATTAACAGAACTTGGTTATAGTCATAACCTAACGTTCTGTATCATAGTCGGTTCCGCTCGGCGTCACTCATGCACATAGGGAGGCCGAGCGGAGCCACCGGCCGACAAATACACCCCGCTGAAGGCCCCCCACAACCATCAGAACAAGGAGGGCCGAGCCCCCCCGACCCCCCCTAATGGAGGGCACCCCCCCTATTGGAGGTCCCGGGAGGGCGACGGACCCGACCGTGCGAAGAGGCACTCAAGCAACTCAACGCACAGGGTGAGCAGACCGTGGCCTGACCCCACGACTACACACACGCACAACCCGCATGCCACCCGGGAACGAACGGAGGGAACAACCTCGTTACTGCCCCCAGAATCACGGGGTCAAGGGCAAACCAAACCCTGTGGCAAGGCCGTAGCAGCGGAGCGCGAAGGAAGAGCCAGACCCACTGAAGGGACTGGATCCCCTGGAAAACGAGGGCCCGGAGAGGTCAATGACGCCAGGCATCAAGACCCCACCAGGCGGTCACTTAGTGACACCGCCCCCCACATCGCCAGCGTATTCGGATAAGGCCCCTCTTCTCCAAGAGCGGGCCCTTTCCCCCCAATAGCACACCGCCTGGCACACTGACCCTGCAGAACAGGCAGTCAGCATGGCCGTAAGCACACAAAAAAGGTTAACCAACGGAAGCAGGCAGCGCACCGGGGAAAACCAGGCAACAGGCTGTAAGCTGAGCCTGGAGCACTGTGGACGAGACAGGCGCCAAAGGAGTCAGCTGAGAACAGCCCCCCCGGCGGAAGGGGCGTATGCTGGCGTCGTTGCATGACCAAGCCTCCATTAAAAAAAAAACCACCCAAAGGGGTTGAGGCAGAGAAGGCTGACACGATTGGCAGACGTCATGAACGTGTAGGGGCACCCTCAACCGGGTAACCCGGGAGTTGACACTGCTCGATCACACCAGGGAATCAACCACCTTGTCGTTACCCAATGCGGTGGTTGTTCCTATAACCCCTCAAGAAAAAACTCCAAAACACACCTGCGGATACACACTGGCTATACCGCAGTACAAGTGTTTCAGTTTTCAAAAAAGGGTTATCCCAGGCCTACGGGTCGATGAAACATTACTTCGGACCGGGCCCGGCGATACGGGAAGCACAGGGTCACCAGAGGAGGTCAAAGACCACCCCAACAGGCCCCTCTTCGCCATGCGTGAGAGAGGAGCGAAAAGAATGGAGAACCATCCCCAAGCACACCGTACTTGGTATTCCCAGGCGGTCTCCCAACCAAGTACTAACCAGGACCAACCTGCGTAGCGGCCGAGATCTGACGAGATCGAGTGTGTACAGGTTGGCAAGGCCGTAAGCCATTACGACAGTGCTGAGTAAAAAATGTACCCAACCAGGGTCTCCATAGCGCATTCCCCTGAAAAAAGCCCAAGTCCCTCAGGGTACCAGAACAGCAGATCTGCATCCCCGGCGGACAACGGGTTCAACTGATCCGGACCAGCGTGACCAGAACCAGTCCCGTGCCCTAACCACGCCGACATGCCTACTCCAGGAGAAGGGGCAGATATGCGTGTTGATCTTAAACATGAAAAGAAGGCGCCACCCAGACGTTCAGGGCGAACCGCGCCCGGTGGCCCACCCCCAGGGCGTGAGACCCCTCTACATATGTTCAGATCCATTCCGTCATCATCCCCCAGATATGAACGAGAATCCGTCGACAACCAAAACAGGTCGTCGGAAGAGGAAAAACCTCCATCCCAGTTGCTTTATAAAAACGCCGTTTTAACCCCAAGCAACCAAGGCGTGCCAGTCAGTCGCCTGATTACAGAACACCCCGAGCTAGCACTATGCACTATGCACTATGAACAGGCTATTTAGACCTGTCATTGAATCCCCAAGGCGCCCAGGGGAACGACAAGAGGGGTGTGATACTTCCTAACTCCAACTCTTTTTAAAAGAAAAGAAGGAAGCACCAACAGTATGTATCCCAGTCTACACAGCCGGGGGTAATTTTTTTTTACATTTTTACATTCCACCACCCTCCCATAGAGAGGAGACGGAAATCCCCAGAGAGACTTCCCACGCGAGCTGTACAGATTGAAAAGAATATATTGCACCTTGAGCCACGTAAAAGTTTGGTTTTAGGGCTCTCCGGGGAGGAGGCACTGAACCCATACACACTCAATAATCTAATTGAATCGAATACACACACAATAAAGTAGGACTCCTTCTTGAGGTTCCACTCACCTTATCAATCTGAGGAGGAGGCTCTGTACTCTGAGGAGGCTCACTCACATGGAAGGAGAGTCCCAACTCACAGAAGGCCCGAATAGGAGCTTCGTGAGGAGGAGCCCTGACCACCCCCCGAAACAGATCCATCATATGGACCTGAACAGCACACAGAAGTCCTACCAACAGAGACGCGCACAGTGACGTACTCTATGGCGGGGGAATTTCTGCGGTGCACACGCCCAATATTCCAGGGCGTGGGACCAGGAAACTCCCTCCCCCCCCACCCCCCCCTCACCCTGTAACGTGCCGAACCGCAACGTGACAGCAACCTTGAAGGACAGGTGGGTTTACCCCTGACCAACAGAAAAAAGGGGGAGGAAAGGTTACCAGTTCACCCCTTTACGACCCCACACCCATGATACGATGTAATGACAAAAATAGTATGACGCAGTCATAGTCAGCTCCATGAAGCGTCTAACAGCTTCACACAGCGCATGTGCTAACCTGCTATCTGATTTTTACTAAGGAAAAAACACAGAATAGAGAGGGCCCTCCAAGAGCCCCGGTACCAAACTTACACATGTGCTTCTGTGGCCAGCCCAACCCAGTTCCAGGTCACACGACACACACAACCCATCATCACCTACAAAAAATGGCAAAAACACTCTACAGAGGAACGCCGTTTTTCATAATGAGAGAATACATAATTCTCGATTAGTATCGGCCACAGGCCTTGCTAAGCACACACGAAAAGCGACCAAACAATCTTTTCTTTTAGGAAAATAAAGTTCCTCAAGCAGTTTTAGCACAAACTCAGCAATCAAGCTAAGGGTTACATCGTATCCCTACCACACAGTGACACAATATAGTGTAACAACATGTCTGAGAGGAGGATGAAGAAGTCCCCAGGGAACCGGGGGGAAACACAACCCTCCTACTTTACCCTTAATACGGCCAGTTAAACAGGTAAACCTGTTAATGTGTGAACACACTGTTCATTGTCATTACAGGCTGAGAAAAGAACCATTCTTTACTCATATGTCACTAAGCATAGCTTTATAGGTTAGTTTAACCCCCTTAGTTGTGAGTACACAGTACATAAACACACATGATGTTTCTCAACACAACAAACCAGATCATTTTCACATCTGTAACAAACAACCCGATTTGCATGGAGAAGCTAAATACCAGTGACAAAACAGTTCACACATAACTCGCGTCGTATCCTAAATGTAGTGCAGCAACACTCGTTTTGGAAAACATCGTTATTTACAAAACATTTAGAAGGGAAAGCAAGGAGAAGTGTTCAAGGCCTGGTCAGGACCTTGCCTACCTTGAGCGCAGATCAAGCGAAACTGCAGTCTCTAACATGGCACCGAAGTAAACACACCATCCTGTGTTTGACAGCACGGGCAGCTCGCTGCTCCAACCCGCCGCTACGGTGCTCCTTGTTGACGCAGTCCTCGCCGGCCTGGCTCAGGGCAGGTTCGACGAACATCCTCTGTCAAAGATGACGTCGTAGTCAAGAGTGTTAAAAACATGTTACCGTCACAGCACGTTCAACAGTGTAGCATTAAGCTAACGGCCGCTCTCGGCCGAAAGCAGCAAGCTAACGTTTACCTAGCCTAGTGACACAACAGGCTTGGTAAACACAGCGAGCTAGCGCCGCAGCTAACAGCTGACTGGCTAACACAGTAGGCCACAACTAGCACGCAAGCTAAGCAGCCACCACCTGAACTCGTACACAACGATACAACAAGTCACACTCCGACAGGCCGCCGTTCTGAAACCCTCCTCACTTTTTAAGAGAAAAGTGAAACAAGATGTTAACACAGTTTTACAACAGTGATTTTACCAACACCCGACGGAGCCAGCACAATACCCAACTGGGCTGTAGCTGACTTGAACACAGATCTTCCGCTAACGAACATCCATGGCCATATTTCCTCGTGAGGGAATACTCTCATTTGTATATGAAAGAAGGGGCCTCACGGTGACAGAGAAACATCCACTCGTCCAGAAAACACAGGGATCACCAGTGTTTATTGGTCATGGCCCACTAGTTAACTATAATGGGCTTCAGACCAAGGTCTTCCGCCGTCGCCTAAGAGGCTGAACAAAGGACCGTAGTCTGGGGCCGGTTTTCATAAACATTGTCAGCTAGCCCCCATAGCACTAACAGACAAGTAGAGCTCGCAAGCAAAACATTACTCACCAAACCTGGAACCCACCGCTTCTCTCAACAGCGGCGCGTCCTACAGTCCAGCTGTGCCTTTACCGCAACCAGCACACAGCAAGGACTGCAGTTGGAAGGCATGTAGCGGCGCGAACTCCCAATACGAAAACCGGTGGAGGATTTTTAGAATGATCATCATCTTCCAGACACTCCAGTACGAAGACAATATCGCCGTATTTTCTTGAATATAGTGAGAGAGAAAATAAAGATATGATGTCAACGTATCTCTTGTTTTCCAACTCTTCTCCTACTATCACATTCACGTCAAGTGGGGATCTACCGAGGCACTTCCTTGTGGTGAAAGCGAGAAAGGAGGAGAGCAGGTGATCACACACCTGCTTATGTAGGTGAGCTGATAGGGGTGTGGTCAGACAAATATTGGGATATAAAGGTACATTGTGGTCTTTATTCAGTGCGCGTGCACGTGTGCGAGGACAGTGCATGAGTGACGCCGAGCGGAACCGACTATGATACAGAACCCTTTCACTGCGATGACACACAGAAGGTTAACCGGCGACCGTCGGTTGTGTGATAGTAAAGGGTTAACCTTCTGTCGTGTGGCAGTGAAAGGGTTAATTCCATGTTTAATCTGGTGTTACTGGATGAGAATTGTTGTTCCTATTTCGTTTGCACAGCCGGACAACTCTCTTGTACACACAGTTTTTCACTTTGCGTATGATTCAAGATGCAAGATAAAATAGAATAGATAATAAAATAGTACTAAGATAAAATACAATACAATGCTAACCTTACGAGGTAATGAGTCCTACAGTATATACAATACTATACAATATACTATACAATATACAGTTATACTATATACAGGGCCGCCTGGGAGAAATGCGAGGCCCTGTGCAAGATTTAAACGCGAGGCCCCCCCCCCCCCCCCCCCCCCAAAAAAGGTAAAAAAAGGCTGGGCATGATACAGTCAACATATAGCAAGAGAGAGAGCGAGAGAGAGCTCCCGTTCTACAGTCAATATACAGTGTACAGAGAGAGAGAGAGAGACACATTGGAAAGAAATTGAAATGCTATTTGGCCCTAAACAGAGAGTACACAGTGGCAGAATACCTGAGCACTGTGACTGAAGATCCTTGACTAGGTACAGACTCAGCGAGCACAGCCTAGCCATCGGGAAAGGCCGCCATAGGCAGACTGTGTGTGTTAGAAAGAGAGAGAGAGAGAGAGAGCATGTGTGTTTGTGTGTTAGAGAGAGAGAGCATGTCTGTGTGTCGTGTGTGTGTGTTAGAGAGAGAGCATGTATGAGAGAGATAAGCAAAGATGAGCCCCTAAAGGATATTCAACTTTTAATGGAAGAACAAAACAGAAGGAAACGATAACTTCACAAAGGCAACATGAATATACATAGATCCAAAAGGACAAAGATCAACACTTAAATCCAAAGAGAAGAGGGTCTATACCAGAGAAAACAAAGTAGCAAGGAGCCAATGGCCGACATCAGCTAAATAGGCTAACTGCAAATAGAGTAGCCAGGTACTGACATCAGGCCACACACAGCTTTGGCCAACGATACCCAAGCTACACAAACGACCAAGACAATTCACACACAGCACATGTCGTATCTCCAAATGTTGTGAAGTAACATATGTTTTGCCTGGAAAAAAACATCGTTATTAACAAAACATTCGGGAGGGGAAGGAAGGAAGAGTGGGGTAATGTCCAATGGACATCTTACCTGCACCAAGGAACGCAGGGCGAAAGGCCGCAACACAGGTCTCCACGTTGACGAAAGGCCTCTCGCTGGCGGGACAAAAAGAAGCTATGGCCGGAGCCTTGTCATGGTGCAGGCCTGACTACATCTTCTGTCAAAGATGATGTCGTAGTCAGAGTGCCAGGGCCTGCTTTTCTCACGGCTAATGTCAATGGTCGTAGCACAAGCTAACAGCTAACTCTAGGCTAACTGATAGCATCAAGCTAACGTTCCCAGCCGAGCGAAAACGAGCAGCTAATGTCGTAGCTAAACAGCTAACTGGCTAACAGTTAGCTCAACCCGGCTATCGCTAACCATTAGCTAACGCAGAAGCAAGCTATGCGGCTACCACTGAAAAACTGTACAACGTGAGAAAAGCAATACAGGCCAACACTTCAGACAGCCGCTGTGTTTTCCTCTTCTCATACGAAGAGAGAAGGGAAAAAGAAGGCAATACACGTCCCACTACAGAGTGGTGTTTACCATAGCGGTGCCGGCAACAAGTCCCTCGCGGACTATAGCCGACTTGAGCATGGAGATATTCTCATAATGAAACACCAAGCTCACCTCCCTCGCACCAGGTGCTGACACCAGGCCACACACCGTTAGCTACTACAACAGCTAGTCGGCCCGTTTGGCTCCCGAGAGAGAGAGAGAGATATCCACGGCGGGAATAGAATAGAGTGCATTAAAAACTCACCAAACGTCCAAGAGGATGGAGACAACCGCGTGGAGTTGACGAAGTTCATCTGCCGAACGACCGTCCTCTTCATCTTGGCATAACAATGCTGCACGTGCTCTCTCTAGGTTAGCTAACGCTAGTTAGCCTTTAGCTAAGCTAGCTACTAGCCGACATCATCATGGCTATATCCCGACTGAACCACACGTTAGCACTCAATATTATAACGTAGCTAAAGCTAACTAGCTGTCCCTGTCTTTAGCCGGGATGGCTAGCCTGACTGAACTGTCTAACATGCAACAACTTTCATCTTCAGTCCATCTGCCGAACGATGTCCTCTTCATCTTGGCTGGCATAACCTCCAATGCTGCACGCGCGAAATAGTCAGATGCTACCTTACCTGTAACCCCTCCCCTCATTGAAACCAATTCTGCTGCAGAGCCTCAGAGCTGCCTCCAATAGCCAGGAACAAGTCAGACACATTCTACAAACGTGTCTAATGTGAAATATATAAGCATATAAGCAAAACTAGATTTTAGGTCTGTGATGAAAAAGGGCCTCGCGGGAAGGGGGGCCTCGCAAAAAAATAAAAATAAAATAAAGAAAGAAATAAAAAAATAAAAAAATAAAAAATATTTTTTTTTAATTTTTTTTTATTTCTTTTTGTGCGAGGCCCCCCTTCCCGTGAGGCCCTGTGCGACCGCCAGTGA